>NW_027099423.1:0-35026 GCF_031753505.1 Anomalospiza imberbis
GCCAAGGTGGGAGGCATCAGGACCAAGTCAAAACCCAGGCAAGTTGTCCTGGAACGCTTTCCATTCGCTTGCCGAGAGTGAATTCAACAGGCAGGAGAGCGGCAGCCACCGTCCTCCGGCAGTCGGAATGCTTGGCACACAAGCCCGCTTCTTTGCGGCTTCGTTCTTCGCCTCTTCCAAGCAACCGCGATCTCTGCTTCTCAGAGGCGCAGAAGCGGCTAGTTCGCGCACAGCTCAGTAAAGCGGCAGCAAAGCGCTCTGGAGCGCCGCTTCAAGCCGAAAGACGCCGGGAAGCGGCACTTTCCTCCGGATAGCTCCGGAGCCGCGCTTCTGCTTCTCTAGTCATCTCTATCTCAGCGAAAAGCTTTCCCACTCCATTTGGCAAGGGGAGAGCGTACCTGCACTGCACACTAACCGCGGTTTGCAAAGAAAGAGGATTTGCTGCACATTCCAAGGACACGGCTCTTTCCGAGGCAATCTGCAACCTGCTGTCAGCTGGAAGTGCTCTCTGCCCTCTCCTGCCCAGCTCTAGGTACTAGCGGGCACTTTCCAGCCTGGCCGAGGCAAACAACCTCGAGAGATGTCACAGAGCCTAAGTGGAGCACAGATGCTCAAAAGCAGCAAAGCTGAAGAGCCTGGCTCAGCTTCACTAGTGTGCAATTGACTGACTGCGAAAAACAAAGCAGCAGAGCACCGGGCTTCTGGGCGCTGTGAAGGCAATTGCCAAAACCAGGCAGCTGCTCCTTCCCAAGCACAGGCAGCTGCCTATGTTCTTGCTTGTCGACAAACTCACCGCTGCCCTTCTTTTCAGCAGCTGCCACCGTCTTCTGTGCATCTCGGAGCCTCTGGCGACGAGCAAGACTTGCCAAGGTGGGACGCATCAGGACCAAGTCAAAACCCAGGCAAGTTGTCCTGGAACGCTTTCCATTCGCTTGCCGAGAGTGAATTCAACAGGCAGGAGAGCGGCAGCCACCGTCCTCCGGCAGTCGGAAGGCTTGGCACACAAGCCCGCTTCTTTGCGGCTTCGTTCTTCGCCTCTTCCAAGCAAACCGCGATCTCTGCTTCTCAGAGGCGCAGAAGCGGCTAGTTCGCGCACAGCTCAGTAGAGCGGCAGCAAAGCGCTCTGGAGCGCCGCTTCAAGCCGAAAGACGCCGGGAAGCGGCACTTTCCTCCGGATAGCTCCGGAGCCGCGCTTCTGCTTCTCTAGTCATCTCTATCTCAGCGAAAAGCTTTCCCACTCCATTTGGCAAGGGGAGAGCGTACCTGCACTGCACACTAACCGCGGTTTGCAAAGAAAGAGGATTTGCTGCACATTCCAAGGACACGGCTCTTTCCGAGGCAATCTGCAACCTGCTGTCAGATGGAAGTGCTCTCTGCCCTCTCCTGCCCAGCTCTAGGTACTAGCGGGCACTTGCCAGCCTGGGCGAGGCAAACAACCTCCAGAGATGTCACAGAGCCTAAGTGGAGCACAGATGCTCAAAAGCAGCAAAGCTGAAGAGCCTGGCTCAGCTTCACTAGTGTGCAATTGACTGACTGCGAAAAACAAAGCAGCAGAGCACCGGGCTTCTGGGCGCTGTGACGGCAATTGCCAAAACCAGGCAGCTGCTCCTTCCCAAGCACAGGCAGCTGCCTATGTTCTTGCTTGTCGACAAACTCACCGCTGCCCTTCTTTTCAGCAGCTGCCACCGTCTTCTGTGCATCTCGGAGCCTCTGGCGACGAGCAAGACTTGCCAAGGTGGGAGGCATCAGGACCAAGTCAAAACCCAGGCAAGTTGTCCTGGAACGCTTTCCATTCGCTTGCCGAGAGTGAATTCAACAGGCAGGAGAGCGGCAGCCACCGTCCTCCGGCAGTCGGAAGGCTTGGCACACAAGCCCGCTTCTTTGCGGCTTCGTTCTTCGCCTCTTCCAAGCAACCGCGATCTCTGCTTCTCAGAGGCGCAGAAGCGGCTAGTTCGCGCACAGCTCAGTAAAGCGGCAGCAAAGCGCTCTGGAGCGCCGCTTCAAGCCGAAAGATGCCGGGAAGCGGCACTTTCCTCCGGATAGCTCCGGAGCCGCGCTTCTGCTTCTCTAGTCATCTCTATCTCAGCGAAAAGCTTTCCCACTCCATTTGGCAAGGGGAGAGCGTACCTGCACTGCACACTAACCGCGGTTTGCAAAGAAAGAGGATTTGCTGCACATTCCAAGGACACGGCTCTTTCCGAGGCAATCTGCAACCTGCTGTCAGATGGAAGTGCTCTCTGCCTCTCCTGCCCAGCTCTAGGTACTAGCGGGCACTTTCCAGCCTGGCCGAGGCAAACAACCTCGAGAGATGTCACAGAGCCTAAGTGGAGCACAGATGCTCAAAAGCAGCAAAGCTGAAGAGCCTGGCTCAGCTTCACTAGTGTGCAATTGACTGACTGCGAAAAACAAAGCAGCAGAGCACCGGGCTTCTGGGCGCTGTGAAGGCAATTGCCAAAACCAGGCAGCTGCTCCTTCCCAAGCACAGGCAGCTGCCTATGTTCTTGCTTGTCGACAAACTCACCGCTGCCCTTCTTTTCAGCAGCTGCCACCGTCTTCTGTGCATCTCGGAGCCTCTGGCGACGAGCAAGACTTGCCAAGGTGGGAGGCATCAGGACCAAGTCAAAACCCAGGCAAGTTGTCCTGGAACGCTTTCCATTCGCTTGCCGAGAGTGAATTCAACAGGCAGGAGAGCGGCAGCCACCGTCCTCCGGCAGTCGGAAGGCTTCGCACACAAGCCCGCTTCTTTGCGGCTTCGTTCTTCGCCTCTTCCAAGCAACCGCGATCTCTGCTTCTCAGAGGCGCAGAAGCGGCTAGTTCGCGCACAGCTCAGTAAAGCGGCAGCAAAGCGCTCTGGAGCGCCGCTTCAAGCCGAAAGACGCCGGGAAGCGGCACTTTCCTCCGGATAGCTCCGGAGCCGCGCTTCTGCTTCTCTAGTCATCTCTATCTCAGCGAAAAGCTTTCCCACTCCATTTGGCAAGGGGAGAGCGTACCTGCACTGCACACTAACCGCGGTTTGCAAAGAAAGAGGATTTGCTGCACATTCCAAGGACACGGCTCTTTCCGAGGCAATCTGCAACCTGCTGTCAGATGGAAGTGCTCTCTGCCCTCTCCTGCCCAGCTCTAGGTACTAGCGGGCACTTTCCAGCCTGGCCGAGGCAAACAACCTCGAGAGATGTCACAGAGCCTAAGTGGAGCACAGATGCTCAAAAGCAGCAAAGCTGAAGAGCCTGGCTCAGCTTCACTAGTGTGCAATTGACTGACTGCGAAAAACAAAGCAGCAGAGCACCGGGCTAGTGGGCGCTGTGAAGGCAATTGCCAAAAACCAGGCAGCTGCTCCTTCCCAAGCACAGGCAGCTGCCTATGTTCTTGCTTGTCGACAAACTCACCGCTGCCCTTCTTTTCAGCAGCTGCCACCGTCTTCTGTGCATCTCGGAGCCTCTGGCGACGAGCAAGACTTGCCAAGGTGGGAGGCATCAGGACCAAGTCAAAACCCAGGCAAGTTGTCCTGGAACGCTTTCCATTCGCTTGCCGAGAGTGAATTCAAGAGGCAGGAGAGCGGCAGCCACCGTCCTCCGGCAGTCGGAAGGCTTGGCACACAAGCCCGCTTCTTTGCGGCTTCGTTCTTCGCCTCTTCCAAGCAACCGCGATCTCTGCTTCTCAGAGGCGAAGAAGCGGCTAATTCGCGCACAGCTCAGCAGAGCGCCAGCGGAGCGCTCTGGAGCGCCTCTTCAAGCCGAAAGACGCCGGGAAGCGGCACTTTCCTCCGGATAGCTCCGGAGCCGCGCTTCTGCTTCTCTAGTCATCTCTAGCTTAGCGAAAAGCTTTCCCACTCCATTTGGCAAGGGGAGAGCGTACCTGCACTGCACACTAACCGCGGTTTGCAAAGAAAGAGGATTTGCTGCACATTCCAAGGACACGGCTCTTTCCGAGGCAATCTGCAACCTGCTGTGAGCTGGAAGTGCTCTCTGCCCTCTCCTGCCCAGCTCTAGGTACTAGCGGGCACTTTCCAGCCTGGCCGAGGCAAACCACCCCGAGAGATGTCACAGAGCCTAAGTGGAGCACAGATGCTCAAAAGCAGCAAAGCTGAAGAGCCTGGCTCAGCTTCACTAGTGTGCAATTGACTGACTGCGAAAAACAAAGCAGCAGAGCACCGGGCTTCTGGGCGCTGTGAAGGCAATTGCCAAAACCAGGCAGCTGCTCCTTCCCAAGCACAGGCAGCTGCCTATGTTCTTGCTTGTCGACAAACTCACCGCTGCCCTTCTTTTCAGCAGCTGCCACCGTCTTCTGTGCATCTCGGAGCCTCTGGCGACGAGCAAGACTTGCCAAGGTGGGAGGCATCAGGACCAAGTCAAAACCCAGGCAAGTTGTCCTGGAACGCTTTCCATTCGCTTGCCGAGAGTGAATTCAACAGGCAGGAGAGCGGCAGCCACCGTCCTCCGGCAGTCGGAAGGCTTGGCACACAAGCCCGCTTCTTTGCGGCTTCGTTCTTCGCCTCTTCCAAGCAACCGCGATCTCTGCTTCTCAGAGGCGAAGAAGCGGCTAGTTCGCGCACAGCTCAGCAGAGCGCCAGCGGAGCACTCCGGAGCGCCGCTTCAAGCCGAAAGACGCCGGGAAGCGGCACTTTCCTCCGGATAGCTCCGGAGCCGCGCTTCTGCTTCTCTAGTCATCTCTATCTCAGCGAAAAGCTTTCCCACTCCATTTGGCAAGGGGAGAGCGTACCTGCACTGCACACTAACCGCGGTTTGCAAAGAAAGAGGATTTGCTGCACATTCCAAGGACACGGCTCTTTCCGAGGCAATCTGCAACCTGCTGTGAGCTGGAAGTGCTCTCTGCCCTCTCCTGCCCAGCTCTAGGTACTAGCGGGCACTTGCCAGCCTGGCCGAGGCAAACAACCTCGAGAGATGTCACAGAGCCTAAGTGGAGCACAGATGCTCAAAAGCAGCAAAGCTGAAGAGCCTGGCTCAGCTTCACTAGTGTGCAATTGACTGACTGCGAAAAACAAAGCAGCAGAGCACCGGGCTTCTGGGCGCTGTGAAGGCAATTGCCAAAACCAGGCAGCTGCTCCTTCCCAAGCACAGGCAGCTGCCTATGTTCTTGCTTGTCGACAAACTCACCGCTGCCCTTCTTTTCAGCAGCTGCCACCGTCTTCTGTGCATCTCGGAGCCTCTGGCGACGAGCAAGACTTGCCAAGGTGGGAGGCATCAGGACCAAGTCAAAACCCAGGCAAGTTGTCCTGGAACGCTTTCCATTCGCTTGCCGAGAGTGAATTCAACAGGCAGGAGAGCGGCAGCCACCGTCCTCCGGCAGTCGGAAGGCTTGGCACACAAGCCCGCTTCTTTGCGGCTTCGTTCTTCGCCTCTTCCAAGCAACCGCGATCTCTGCTTCTCAGAGGCGCAGAAGCGGCTAGTTCGCGCACAGCTCAGTAAAGCGGCAGCAAAGCGCTCTGGAGCGCCGCTTCAAGCCGAAAGACGCCGGGAAGCGGCACTTTCCTCCGGATAGCTCCGGAGCCGCGCTTCTGCTTCTCTAGTCATCTCTATCTCAGCGAAAAGCTTTCCCACTCCATTTGGCAAGGGGAGAGCGTACCTGCACTGCACACTAACCGCGGTTTGCAAAGAAAGAGGATTTGCTGCACATTCCAAGGACACGGCTCTTTCCGAGGCAATCTGCAACCTGCTGTCAGATGGAAGTGCTCTCTGCCCTCTCCTGCCCAGCTCTAGGTACTAGCGGGCACTTGCCAGCCTGGGCGAGGCAAACAACCTCCAGAGATGTCACAGAGCCTAAGTGGAGCACAGATGCTCAAAAGCAGCAAAGCTGAAGAGCCTGGCTCAGCTTCACTAGTGTGCAATTGACTGACTGCGAAAAACAAAGCAGCAGAGCACCGGGCTTCTGGGCGCTGTGACGGCAATTGCCAAAACCAGGCAGCTGCTCCTTCCCAAGCACAGGCAGCTGCCTATGTTCTTGCTTGTCGACAAACTCACCGCTGCCCTTCCTTTCAGCAGCTGCCACCGTCTTCTGTGCATCTCGGAGCCTCTGGCGACGAGCAAGACTTGCCAAGGTGGGAGGCATCAGGACCAAGTCAAAACCCAGGCAAGTTGTCCTGGAACGCTTTCCATTCGCTTGCCGAGAGTGAATTCAACAGGCAGGAGAGCGGCAGCCACCGTCCTCCGGCAGTCGGAAGGCTTGGCACACAAGCCCGCTTCTTTGCGGCTTCGTTCTTCGCCTCTTCCAAGCAACCGCGATCTCTGCTTCTCAGAGGCGCAGAAGCGGCTAGTTCGCGCACAGCTCAGTAAAGCGGCAGCAAAGCGCTCTGGAGCGCCGCTTCAAGCCGAAAGATGCCGGGAAGCGGCACTTTCCTCCGGATAGCTCCGGAGCCGCGCTTCTGCTTCTCTAGTCATCTCTATCTCAGCGAAAAGCTTTCCCACTCCATTTGGCAAGGGGAGAGCGTACCTGCACTGCACACTAACCGCGGTTTGCAAAGAAAGAGGATTTGCTGCACATTCCAAGGACACGGCTCTTTCCGAGGCAATCTGCAACCTGCTGTCAGATGGAAGTGCTCTCTGCCCTCTCCTGCCCAGCTCTAGGTACTAGCGGGCACTTTCCAGCCTGGCCGAGGCAAACAACCTCGAGAGATGTCACAGAGCCTAAGTGGAGCACAGATGCTCAAAAGCAGCAAAGCTGAAGAGCCTGGCTCAGCTTCACTAGTGTGCAATTGACTGACTGCGAAAAACAAAGCAGCAGAGCACCGGGCTTCTGGGCGCTGTGAAGGCAATTGCCAAAACCAGGCAGCTGCTCCTTCCCAAGCACAGGCAGCTGCCTATGTTCTTGCTTGTCGACAAACTCACCGCTGCCCTTCTTTTCAGCAGCTGCCACCGTCTTCTGTGCATCTCGGAGCCTCTGGCGACGAGCAAGACTTGCCAAGGTGGGAGGCATCAGGACCAAGTCAAAACCCAGGCAAGTTGTCCTGGAACGCTTTCCATTCGCTTGCCGAGAGTGAATTCAACAGGCAGGAGAGCGGCAGCCACCGTCCTCCGGCAGTCGGAAGGCTTGGCACACAAGCCCGCTTCTTTGCGGCTTCGTTCTTCGCCTCTTCCAAGCAACCGCGATCTCTGCTTCTCAGAGGCGAAGAAGCGGCTAATTCGCGCACAGCTCAGCAGAGCGCCAGCGGAGCACTCCGGAGCGCCGCTTCAAGCCGAAAGACGCCGGGAAGCGGCACTTTCCTCCGGATAGCTCCGGAGCCGCGCTTCTGCTTCTCTAGTCATCTCTATCTCAGCGAAAAGCTTTCCCACTCCATTTGGCAAGGGGAGAGCGTACCTGCACTGCACACTAACCGCGGTTTGCAAAGAAAGAGGATTTGCTGCACATTCCAAGGACACGGCTCTTTCCGAGGCAATCTGCAACCTGCTGTGAGCTGGAAGTGCTCTCTGCCCTCTCCTGCCCAGCTCTAGGTACTAGCGGGCACTTGCCAGCCTGGCCGAGGCAAACAACCTCAAGAGATGTCACAGAGCCTAAGTGGAGCACAGATGCTCAAAAGCAGCAAAGCTGAAGAGCCTGGCTCAGCTTCACTAGTGTGCAATTGACTGACTGCGAAAAACAAAGCAGCAGAGCACCGGGCTTCTGGGCGCTGTGAAGGCAATTGCCAAAACCAGGCAGCTGCTCCTTCCCAAGCACAGGCAGCTGCCTATGTTCTTGCTTGTCGACAAACTCACCGCTGCCCTTCTTTTCAGCAGCTGCCACCGTCTTCTGTGCATCTCGGAGCCTCTGGCGACGAGCAAGACTTGCCAAGGTGGGAGGCATCAGGACCAAGTCAAAACCCAGGCAAGTTGTCCTGGAACGCTTTCCATTCGCTTGCCGAGAGTGAATTCAACAGGCAGGAGAGCGGCAGCCACCGTCCTCCGGCAGTCGGAAGGCTTGGCACACAAGCCCGCTTCTTTGCGGCTTCGTCCTTCGCCTCTTCCAAGCAACCGCGATCTCTGCTTCTCAGAGGCGCAGAAGCGGCTAGTTCGCGCACAGCTCAGTAAAGCGGCAGCAAAGCGCTCTGGAGCGCCGCTTCAAGCCGAAAGACGCCGGGAAGCGGCACTTTCCTCCGGATAGCTCCGGAGCCGCGCTTCTGCTTCTCTAGTCATCTCTATCTCAGCGAAAAGCTTTCCCACTCCATTTGGCAAGGGGAGAGCGTACCTGCACTGCACACTAACCGCGGTTTGCAAAGAAAGAGGATTTGCTGCACATTCCAAGGACACGGCTCTTTCCGAGGCAATCTGCAACCTGCTGTCAGATGGAAGTGCTCTCTGCCCTCTCCTGCCCAGCTCTAGGTACTAGCGGGCACTTGCCAGCCTGGGCGAGGCAAACAACCTCCAGAGATGTCACAGAGCCTAAGTGGAGCACAGATGCTCAAAAGCAGCAAAGCTGAAGAGCCTGGCTCAGCTTCACTAGTGTGCAATTGACTGACTGCGAAAAACAAAGCAGCAGAGCACCGGGCTTCTGGGCGCTGTGACGGCAATTGCCAAAACCAGGCAGTTGCTCCTTCCCAAGCACAGGCAGCTGCCTATGTTCTTGCTTGTCGACAAACTCACCGCTGCCCTTCTTTTCAGCAGCTGCCACCGTCTTCTGTGCATCTCGGAGCCTCTGGCGACGAGCAAGACTTGCCAAGGTGGGAGGCATCAGGACCAAGTCAAAACCCAGGCAAGTTGTCCTGGAACGCTTTCCATTCGCTTGCCGAGAGTGAATTCAACAGGCAGGAGAGCGGCAGCCACCGTCCTCCGGCAGTCGGAATGCTTGGCACACAAGCCCGCTTCTTTGCGGCTTCGTTCTTCGCCTCTTCCAAGCAACCGCGATCTCTGCTTCTCAGAGGCGCAGAAGCGGCTAGTTCGCGCACAGCTCAGTAAAGCGGCAGCAAAGCGCTCTGGAGCGCCGCTTCAAGCCGAAAGACGCCGGGAAGCGGCACTTTCCTCCGGATAGCTCCGGAGCCGCGCTTCTGCTTCTCTAGTCATCTCTATCTCAGCGAAAAGCTTTCCCACTCCATTTGGCAAGGGGAGAGCGTACCTGCACTGCACACTAACCGCGGTTTGCAAAGAAAGAGGATTTGCTGCACATTCCAAGGACACGGCTCTTTCCGAGGCAATCTGCAACCTGCTGTCAGCTGGAAGTGCTCTCTGCCCTCTCCTGCCCAGCTCTAGGTACTAGCGGGCACTTTCCAGCCTGGCCGAGGCAAACAACCTCGAGAGATGTCACAGAGCCTAAGTGGAGCACAGATGCTCAAAAGCAGCAAAGCTGAAGAGCCTGGCTCAGCTTCACTAGTGTGCAATTGACTGACTGCGAAAAACAAAGCAGCAGAGCACCGGGCTTCTGGGCGCTGTGAAGGCAATTGCCAAAACCAGGCAGCTGCTCCTTCCCAAGCACAGGCAGCTGCCTATGTTCTTGCTTGTCGACAAACTCACCGCTGCCCTTCTTTTCAGCAGCTGCCACCGTCTTCTGTGCATCTCGGAGCCTCTGGCGACGAGCAAGACTTGCCAAGGTGGGACGCATCAGGACCAAGTCAAAACCCAGGCAAGTTGTCCTGGAACGCTTTCCATTCGCTTGCCGAGAGTGAATTCAACAGGCAGGAGAGCGGCAGCCACCGTCCTCCGGCAGTCGGAAGGCTTGGCACACAAGCCCGCTTCTTTGCGGCTTCGTTCTTCGCCTCTTCCAAGCAACCGCGATCTCTGCTTCTCAGAGGCGCAGAAGCGGCTAGTTCGCGCACAGCTCAGTAGAGCGGCAGCAAAGCGCTCTGGAGCGCCGCTTCAAGCCGAAAGACGCCGGGAAGCGGCACTTTCCTCCGGATAGCTCCGGAGCCGCGCTTCTGCTTCTCTAGTCATCTCTATCTCAGCGAAAAGCTTTCCCACTCCATTTGGCAAGGGGAGAGCGTACCTGCACTGCACACTAACCGCGGTTTGCAAAGAAAGAGGATTTGCTGCACATTCCAAGGACACGGCTCTTTCCGAGGCAATCTGCAACCTGCTGTCAGATGGAAGTGCTCTCTGCCCTCTCCTGCCCAGCTCTAGGTACTAGCGGGCACTTGCCAGCCTGGGCGAGGCAAACAACCTCCAGAGATGTCACAGAGCCTAAGTGGAGCACAGATGCTCAAAAGCAGCAAAGCTGAAGAGCCTGGCTCAGCTTCACTAGTGTGCAATTGACTGACTGCGAAAAACAAAGCAGCAGAGCACCGGGCTTCTGGGCGCTGTGACGGCAATTGCCAAAACCAGGCAGCTGCTCCTTCCCAAGCACAGGCAGCTGCCTATGTTCTTGCTTGTCGACAAACTCACCGCTGCCCTTCTTTTCAGCAGCTGCCACCGTCTTCTGTGCATCTCGGAGCCTCTGGCGACGAGCAAGACTTGCCAAGGTGGGAGGCATCAGGACCAAGTCAAAACCCAGGCAAGTTGTCCTGGAACGCTTTCCATTCGCTTGCCGAGAGTGAATTCAACAGGCAGGAGAGCGGCAGCCACCGTCCTCCGGCAGTCGGAAGGCTTGGCACACAAGCCCGCTTCTTTGCGGCTTCGTTCTTCGCCTCTTCCAAGCAACCGCGATCTCTGCTTCTCAGAGGCGCAGAAGCGGCTAGTTCGCGCACAGCTCAGTAAAGCGGCAGCAAAGCGCTCTGGAGCGCCGCTTCAAGCCGAAAGATGCCGGGAGGCGGCACTTTCCTCCGGATAGCTCCGGAGCCGCGCTTCTGCTTCTCTAGTCATCTCTATCTCAGCGAAAAGCTTTCCCACTCCATTTGGCAAGGGGAGAGCGTACCTGCACTGCACACTAACCGCGGTTTGCAAAGAAAGAGGATTTGCTGCACATTCCAAGGACACGGCTCTTTCCGAGGCAATCTGCAACCTGCTGTCAGATGGAAGTGCTCTCTGCCCTCTCCTGCCCAGCTCTAGGTACTAGCGGGCACTTTCCAGCCTGGCCGAGGCAAACAACCTCGAGAGATGTCACAGAGCCTAAGTGGAGCACAGATGCTCAAAAGCAGCAAAGCTGAAGAGCCTGGCTCAGCTTCACTAGTGTGCAATTGACTGACTGCGAAAAACAAAGCAGCAGAGCACCGGGCTTCTGGGCGCTGTGAAGGCAATTGCCAAAACCAGGCAGCTGCTCCTTCCCAAGCACAGGCAGCTGCCTATGTTCTTGCTTGTCGACAAACTCACCGCTGCCCTTCTTTTCAGCAGCTGCCACCGTCTTCTGTGCATCTCGGAGCCTCTGGCGACGAGCAAGACTTGCCAAGGTGGGAGGCATCAGGACCAAGTCAAAACCCAGGCAAGTTGTCCTGGAACGCTTTCCATTCGCTTGCCGAGAGTGAATTCAACAGGCAGGAGAGCGGCAGCCACCGTCCTCCGGCAGTCGGAAGGCTTCGCACACAAGCCCGCTTCTTTGCGGCTTCGTTCTTCGCCTCTTCCAAGCAACCGCGATCTCTGCTTCTCAGAGGCGCAGAAGCGGCTAGTTCGCGCACAGCTCAGTAAAGCGGCAGCAAAGCGCTCTGGAGCGCCGCTTCAAGCCGAAAGACGCCGGGAAGCGGCACTTTCCTCCGGATAGCTCCGGAGCCGCGCTTCTGCTTCTCTAGTCATCTCTATCTCAGCGAAAAGCTTTCCCACTCCATTTGGCAAGGGGAGAGCGTACCTGCACTGCACACTAACCGCGGTTTGCAAAGAAAGAGGATTTGCTGCACATTCCAAGGACACGGCTCTTTCCGAGGCAATCTGCAACCTGCTGTCAGATGGAAGTGCTCTCTGCCCTCTCCTGCCCAGCTCTAGGTACTAGCGGGCACTTTCCAGCCTGGCCGAGGCAAACAACCTCGAGAGATGTCACAGAGCCTAAGTGGAGCACAGATGCTCAAAAGCAGCAAAGCTGAAGAGCCTGGCTCAGCTTCACTAGTGTGCAATTGACTGACTGCGAAAAACAAAGCAGCAGAGCACCGGGCTAGTGGGCGCTGTGAAGGCAATTGCCAAAACCAGGCAGCTGCTCCTTCCCAAGCACAGGCAGCTGCCTATGTTCTTGCTTGTCGACAAACTCACCGCTGCCCTTCTTTTCAGCAGCTGCCACCGTCTTCTGTGCATCTCGGAGCCTCTGGCGACGAGCAAGACTTGCCAAGGTGGGAGGCATCAGGACCAAGTCAAAACCCAGGCAAGTTGTCCTGGAACGCTTTCCATTCGCTTGCCGAGAGTGAATTCAAGAGGCAGGAGAGCGGCAGCCACCGTCCTCCGGCAGTCGGAAGGCTTGGCACACAAGCCCGCTTCTTTGCGGCTTCGTTCTTCGCCTCTTCCAAGCAACCGCGATCTCTGCTTCTCAGAGGCGAAGAAGCGGCTAATTCGCGCACAGCTCAGCAGAGCGCCAGCGGAGCGCTCTGGAGCGCCTCTTCAAGCCGAAAGACGCCGGGAAGCGGCACTTTCCTCCGGATAGCTCCGGAGCCGCGCTTCTGCTTCTCTAGTCATCTCTAGCTTAGCGAAAAGCTTTCCCACTCCATTTGGCAAGGGGAGAGCGTACCTGCACTGCACACTAACCGCGGTTTGCAAAGAAAGAGGATTTGCTGCACATTCCAAGGACACGGCTCTTTCCGAGGCAATCTGCAACCTGCTGTGAGCTGGAAGTGCTCTCTGCCCTCTCCTGCCCAGCTCTAGGTACTAGCGGGCACTTTCCAGCCTGGCCGAGGCAAACCACCCCGAGAGATGTCACAGAGCCTAAGTGGAGCACAGATGCTCAAAAGCAGCAAAGCTGAAGAGCCTGGCTCAGCTTCACTAGTGTGCAATTGACTGACTGCGAAAAACAAAGCAGCAGAGCACCGGGCTTCTGGGCGCTGTGAAGGCAATTGCCAAAACCAGGCAGCTGCTCCTTCCCAAGCACAGGCAGCTGCCTATGTTCTTGCTTGTCGACAAACTCACCGCTGCCCTTCTTTTCAGCAGCTGCCACCGTCTTCTGTGCATCTCGGAGCCTCTGGCGACGAGCAAGACTTGCCAAGGTGGGAGGCATCAGGACCAAGTCAAAACCCAGGCAAGTTGTCCTGGAACGCTTTCCATTCGCTTGCCGAGAGTGAATTCAACAGGCAGGAGAGCGGCAGCCACCGTCCTCCGGCAGTCGGAAGGCTTGGCACACAAGCCCGCTTCTTTGCGGCTTCGTTCTTCGCCTCTTCCAAGCAACCGCGATCTCTGCTTCTCAGAGGCGAAGAAGCGGCTAGTTCGCGCACAGCTCAGCAGAGCGCCAGCGGAGCACTCCGGAGCGCCGCTTCAAGCCGAAAGACGCCGGGAAGCGGCACTTTCCTCCGGATAGCTCCGGAGCCGCGCTTCTGCTTCTCTAGTCATCTCTATCTCAGCGAAAAGCTTTCCCACTCCATTTGGCAAGGGGAGAGCGTACCTGCACTGCACACTAACCGCGGTTTGCAAAGAAAGAGGATTTGCTGCACATTCCAAGGACACGGCTCTTTCCGAGGCAATCTGCAACCTGCTGTGAGCTGGAAGTGCTCTCTGCCCTCTCCTGCCCAGCTCTAGGTACTAGCGGGCACTTGCCAGCCTGGCCGAGGCAAACAACCTCGAGAGATGTCACAGAGCCTAAGTGGAGCACAGATGCTCAAAAGCAGCAAAGCTGAAGAGCCTGGCTCAGCTTCACTAGTGTGCAATTGACTGACTGCGAAAAACAAAGCAGCAGAGCACCGGGCTTCTGGGCGCTGTGAAGGCAATTGCCAAAACCAGGCAGCTGCTCCTTCCCAAGCACAGGCAGCTGCCTATGTTCTTGCTTGTCGACAAACTCACCGCTGCCCTTCTTTTCAGCAGCTGCCACCGTCTTCTGTGCATCTCGGAGCCTCTGGCGACGAGCAAGACTTGCCAAGGTGGGAGGCATCAGGACCAAGTCAAAACCCAGGCAAGTTGTCCTGGAACGCTTTCCATTCGCTTGCCGAGAGTGAATTCAACAGGCAGGAGAGCGGCAGCCACCGTCCTCCGGCAGTCGGAAGGCTTGGCACACAAGCCCGCTTCTTTGCGGCTTCGTTCTTCGCCTCTTCCAAGCAACCGCGATCTCTGCTTCTCAGAGGCGCAGAAGCGGCTAGTTCGCGCACAGCTCAGTAAAGCGGCAGCAAAGCGCTCTGGAGCGCCGCTTCAAGCCGAAAGACGCCGGGAAGCGGCACTTTCCTCCGGATAGCTCCGGAGCCGCGCTTCTGCTTCTCTAGTCATCTCTATCTCAGCGAAAAGCTTTCCCACTCCATTTGGCAAGGGGAGAGCGTACCTGCACTGCACACTAACCGCGGTTTGCAAAGAAAGAGGATTTGCTGCACATTCCAAGGACACGGCTCTTTCCGAGGCAATCTGCAACCTGCTGTCAGATGGAAGTGCTCTCTGCCCTCTCCTGCCCAGCTCTAGGTACTAGCGGGCACTTGCCAGCCTGGGCGAGGCAAACAACCTCCAGAGATGTCACAGAGCCTAAGTGGAGCACAGATGCTCAAAAGCAGCAAAGCTGAAGAGCCTGGCTCAGCTTCACTAGTGTGCAATTGACTGACTGCGAAAAACAAAGCAGCAGAGCACCGGGCTTCTGGGCGCTGTGACGGCAATTGCCAAAACCAGGCAGCTGCTCCTTCCCAAGCACAGGCAGCTGCCTATGTTCTTGCTTGTCGACAAACTCACCGCTGCCCTTCCTTTCAGCAGCTGCCACCGTCTTCTGTGCATCTCGGAGCCTCTGGCGACGAGCAAGACTTGCCAAGGTGGGAGGCATCAGGACCAAGTCAAAACCCAGGCAAGTTGTCCTGGAACGCTTTCCATTCGCTTGCCGAGAGTGAATTCAACAGGCAGGAGAGCGGCAGCCACCGTCCTCCGGCAGTCGGAAGGCTTGGCACACAAGCCCGCTTCTTTGCGGCTTCGTTCTTCGCCTCTTCCAAGCAACCGCGATCTCTGCTTCTCAGAGGCGCAGAAGCGGCTAGTTCGCGCACAGCTCAGTAAAGCGGCAGCAAAGCGCTCTGGAGCGCCGCTTCAAGCCGAAAGATGCCGGGAAGCGGCACTTTCCTCCGGATAGCTCCGGAGCCGCGCTTCTGCTTCTCTAGTCATCTCTATCTCAGCGAAAAGCTTTCCCACTCCATTTGGCAAGGGGAGAGCGTACCTGCACTGCACACTAACCGCGGTTTGCAAAGAAAGAGGATTTGCTGCACATTCCAAGGACACGGCTCTTTCCGAGGCAATCTGCAACCTGCTGTCAGATGGAAGTGCTCTCTGCCCTCTCCTGCCCAGCTCTAGGTACTAGCGGGCACTTTCCAGCCTGGCCGAGGCAAACAACCTCGAGAGATGTCACAGAGCCTAAGTGGAGCACAGATGCTCAAAAGCAGCAAAGCTGAAGAGCCTGGCTCAGCTTCACTAGTGTGCAATTGACTGACTGCGAAAAACAAAGCAGCAGAGCACCGGGCTTCTGGGCGCTGTGAAGGCAATTGCCAAAACCAGGCAGCTGCTCCTTCCCAAGCACAGGCAGCTGCCTATGTTCTTGCTTGTCGACAAACTCACCGCTGCCCTTCTTTTCAGCAGCTGCCACCGTCTTCTGTGCATCTCGGAGCCTCTGGCGACGAGCAAGACTTGCCAAGGTGGGAGGCATCAGGACCAAGTCAAAACCCAGGCAAGTTGTCCTGGAACGCTTTCCATTCGCTTGCCGAGAGTGAATTCAACAGGCAGGAGAGCGGCAGCCACCGTCCTCCGGCAGTCGGAAGGCTTCGCACACAAGCCCGCTTCTTTGCGGCTTCGTTCTTCGCCTCTTCCAAGCAACCGCGATCTCTGCTTCTCAGAGGCGCAGAAGCGGCTAGTTCGCGCACAGCTCAGTAAAGCGGCAGCAAAGCGCTCTGGAGCGCCGCTTCAAGCCGAAAGACGCCGGGAAACGGCACTTTCCTCCGGATAGCTCCGGAGCCGCGCTTCTGCTTCTCTAGTCATCTCTATCTCAGCGAAAAGCTTTCCCACTCCATTTGGCAAGGGGAGAGCGTACCTGCACTGCACACTAACCGCGGTTTGCAAAGAAAGAGGATTTGCTGCACATTCCAAGGACACGGCTCTTTCCGAGGCAATCTGCAACCTGCTGTCAGATGGAAGTGCTCTCTGCCCTCTCCTGCCCAGCTCTAGGTACTAGCGGGCACTTTCCAGCCTGGCCGAGGCAAACAACCTCGAGAGATGTCACAGAGCCTAAGTGGAGCACAGATGCTCAAAAGCAGCAAAGCTGAAGAGCCTGGCTCAGCTTCATTAGTGTGCAATTGACTGACTGCGAAAAACAAAGCAGCAGAGCACCGGGCTAGTGGGCGCTGTGAAGGCAATTGCCAAAACCAGGCAGCTGCTCCTTCCCAAGCACAGGCAGCTGCCTATGTTCTTGCTTGTCGACAAACTCACCGCTGCCCTTCTTTTCAGCAGCTGCCACCGTCTTCTGTGCATCTCGGAGCCTCTGGCGACGAGCAAGACTTGCCAAGGTGGGAGGCATCAGGACCAAGTCAAAACCCAGGCAAGTTGTCCTGGAACGCTTTCCATTCGCTTGCCGAGAGTGAATTCAACAGGCAGGAGAGCGGCAGCCACCGTCCTCCGGCAGTCGGAAGGCTTGGCACACAAGCCCGCTTCTTTGCGGCTTCGTTCTTCGCCTCTTCCAAGCAACCGCGATCTCTGCTTCTCAGAGGCGCAGAAGCGGCTAGTTCGCGCACAGCTCAGTAAAGCGGCAGCAAAGCGCTCTGGAGCGCCGCTTCAAGCCGAAAGACGCCGGGAAGCGGCACTTTCCTCCGGATAGCTCCGGAGCCGCGCTTCTGCTTCTCTAGTCATCTCTATCTCAGCGAAAAGCTTTCCCACTCCATTTGGCAAGGGGAGAGCGTACCTGCACTGCACACTAACCGCGGTTTGCAAAGAAAGAGGATTTGCTGCACATTCCAAGGACACGGCTCTTTCCGAGGCAATCTGCAACCTGCTGTCAGCTGGAAGTGCTCTCTGCCCTCTCCTGCCCAGCTCTAGGTACTAGCGGGCACTTTCCAGCCTGGCCGAGGCAAACAACCTCGAGAGATGTCACAGAGCCTAAGTGGAGCACAGATGCTCAAAAGCAGCAAAGCTGAAGAGCCTGGCTCAGCTTCACTAGTGTGCAATTGACTGACTGCGAAAAACAAAGCAGCAGAGCACCGGGCTTCTGGGCGCTGTGAAGGCAATTGCCAAAACCAGGCAGCTGCTCCTTCCCAAGCACAGGCAGCTGCCTATGTTCTTGCTTGTCGACAAACTCACCGCTGCCCTTCTTTTCAGCAGCTGCCACCCGTCTTCTGTGCATCTCGGAGCCTCTGGCGACGAGCAAGACTTGCCAAGGTGGGAGGCATCAGGACCAAGTCAAAACCCAGGCAAGTTGTCCTGGAACGCTTTCCATTCGCTTGCCGAGAGTGAATTCAAGAGGCAGGAGAGCGGCAGCCACCGTCCTCCGGCAGTCGGAAGGCTTGGCACACAAGCCCGCTTCTTTGCGGCTTCGTTCTTCGCCTCTTCCAAGCAACCGCGATCTCTGCTTCTCAGAGGCGCAGAAGCGGCTAGTTCGCGCACAGCTCAGTAAAGCGGCAGCAAAGCGCTCTGGAGCGCCGCTTCAAGCCGAAAGACGCCGGGAAACGGCACTTTCCTCCGGATAGCTCCGGAGCCGCGCTTCTGCTTCTCTAGTCATCTCTATCTCAGCGAAAAGCTTTCCCACTCCATTTGGCAAGGGGAGAGCGTACCTGCACTGCACACTAACCGCGGTTTGCAAAGAAAGAGGATTTGCTGCACATTCCAAGGACACGGCTCTTTCCGAGGCAATCTGCAACCTGCTGTCAGATGGAAGTGCTCTCTGCCCTCTCCTGCCCAGCTCTAGGTACTAGCGGGCACTTGCCAGCCTGGGCGAGGCAAACAACCTCCAGAGATGTCACAGAGCCTAAGTGGAGCACAGATGCTCAAAAGCAGCAAAGCTGAAGAGCCTGGCTCAGCTTCACTAGTGTGCAATTGACTGACTGCGAAAAACAAAGCAGCAGAGCACCGGGCTTCTGGGCGCTGTGACGGCAATTGCCAAAACCAGGCAGCTGCTCCTTCCCAAGCACAGGCAGCTGCCTATGTTCTTGCTTGTCGACAAACTCACCGCTGCCCTTCCTTTCAGCAGCTGCCACCGTCTTCTGTGCATCTCGGAGCCTCTGGCGACGAGCAAGACTTGCCAAGGTGGGAGGCATCAGGACCAAGTCAAAACCCAGGCAAGTTGTCCTGGAACGCTTTCCATTCGCTTGCCGAGAGTGAATTCAACAGGCAGGAGAGCGGCAGCCACCGTCCTCCGGCAGTCGGAAGGCTTGGCACACAAGCCCGCTTCTTTGCGGCTTCGTTCTTCGCCTCTTCCAAGCAACCGCGATCTCTGCTTCTCAGAGGCGCAGAAGCGGCTAGTTCGCGCACAGCTCAGTAAAGCGGCAGCAAAGCGCTCTGGAGCGCCGCTTCAAGCCGAAAGATGCCGGGAAGCGGCACTTTCCTCCGGATAGCTCCGGAGCCGCGCTTCTGCTTCTCTAGTCATCTCTATCTCAGCGAAAAGCTTTCCCACTCCATTTGGCAAGGGAGAGCGTACCTGCACTGCACACTAACCGCGGTTTGCAAAGAAAGAGGATTTGCTGCACATTCCAAGGACACGGCTCTTTCCGAGGCAATCTGCAACCTGCTGTCAGATGGAAGTGCTCTCTGCCCTCTCCTGCCCAGCTCTAGGTACTAGCGGGCACTTTCCAGCCTGGCCGAGGCAAACAACCTCGAGAGATGTCACAGAGCCTAAGTGGAGCACAGATGCTCAAAAGCAGCAAAGCTGAAGAGCCTGGCTCAGCTTCACTAGTGTGCAATTGACTGACTGCGAAAAACAAAGCAGCAGAGCACCGGGCTTCTGGGCGCTGTGAAGGCAATTGCCAAAACCAGGCAGCTGCTCCTTCCCAAGCACAGGCAGCTGCCTATGTTCTTGCTTGTCGACAAACTCACCGCTGCCCTTCTTTTCAGCAGCTGCCACCGTCTTCTGTGCATCTCGGAGCCTCTGGCGACGAGCAAGACTTGCCAAGGTGGGAGGCATCAGGACCAAGTCAAAACCCAGGCAAGTTGTCCTGGAACGCTTTCCATTCGCTTGCCGAGAGTGAATTCAACAGGCAGGAGAGCGGCAGCCACCGTCCTCCGGCAGTCGGAAGGCTTCGCACACAAGCCCGCTTCTTTGCGGCTTCGTTCTTTCGCCTCTTCCAAGCAACCGCGATCTCTGCTTCTCAGAGGCGCAGAAGCGGCTAGTTCGCGCACAGCTCAGTAAAGCGGCAGCAAAGCGCTCTGGAGCGCCGCTTCAAGCCGAAAGACGCCGGGAAACGGCACTTTCCTCCGGATAGCTCCGGAGCCGCGCTTCTGCTTCTCTAGTCATCTCTATCTCAGCGAAAAGCTTTCCCACTCCATTTGGCAAGGGGAGAGCGTACCTGCACTGCACACTAACCGCGGTTTGCAAAGAAAGAGGATTTGCTGCACATTCCAAGGACACGGCTCTTTCCGAGGCAATCTGCAACCTGCTGTCAGATGGAAGTGCTCTCTGCCCTCTCCTGCCCAGCTCTAGGTACTAGCGGGCACTTTCCAGCCTGGCCGAGGCAAACAACCTCGAGAGATGTCACAGAGCCTAAGTGGAGCACAGATGCTCAAAAGCAGCAAAGCTGAAGAGCCTGGCTCAGCTTCATTAGTGTGCAATTGACTGACTGCGAAAAACAAAGCAGCAGAGCACCGGGCTAGTGGGCGCTGTGAAGGCAATTGCCAAAACCAGGCAGCTGCTCCTTCCCAAGCACAGGCAGCTGCCTATGTTCTTGCTTGTCGACAAACTCACCGCTGCCCTTCTTTTCAGCAGCTGCCACCGTCTTCTGTGCATCTCGGAGCCTCTGGCGACGAGCAAGACTTGCCAAGGTGGGAGGCATCAGGACCAAGTCAAAACCCAGGCAAGTTGTCCTGGAACGCTTTCCATTCGCTTGCCGAGAGTGAATTCAACAGGCAGGAGAGCGGCAGCCACCGTCCTCCGGCAGTCGGAAGGCTTGGCACACAAGCCCGCTTCTTTGCGGCTTCGTTCTTCGCCTCTTCCAAGCAACCGCGATCTCTGCTTCTCAGAGGCGCAGAAGCGGCTAGTTCGCGCACAGCTCAGTAAAGCGGCAGCAAAGCGCTCTGGAGCGCCGCTTCAAGCCGAAAGACGCCGGGAAGCGGCACTTTCCTCCGGATAGCTCCGGAGCCGCGCTTCTGCTTCTCTAGTCATCTCTATCTCAGCGAAAAGCTTTCCCACTCCATTTGGCAAGGGGAGAGCGTACCTGCACTGCACACTAACCGCGGTTTGCAAAGAAAGAGGATTTGCTGCACATTCCAAGGACACGGCTCTTTCCGAGGCAATCTGCAACCTGCTGTCAGCTGGAAGTGCTCTCTGCCCTCTCCTGCCCAGCTCTAGGTACTAGCGGGCACTTTCCAGCCTGGCCGAGGCAAACAACCTCGAGAGATGTCACAGAGCCTAAGTGGAGCACAGATGCTCAAAAGCAGCAAAGCTGAAGAGCCTGGCTCAGCTTCACTAGTGTGCAATTGACTGACTGCGAAAAACAAAGCAGCAGAGCACCGGGCTTCTGGGCGCTGTGAAGGCAATTGCCAAAACCAGGCAGCTGCTCCTTCCCAAGCACAGGCAGCTGCCTATGTTCTTGCTTGTCGACAAACTCACCGCTGCCCTTCTTTTCAGCAGCTGCCACCGTCTTCTGTGCATCTCGGAGCCTCTGGCGACGAGCAAGACTTGCCAAGGTGGGAGGCATCAGGACCAAGTCAAAACCCAGGCAAGTTGTCCTGGAACGCTTTCCATTCGCTTGCCGAGAGTGAATTCAACAGGCAGGAGAGCGGCAGCCACCGTCCTCCGGCAGTCGGAAGGCTTCGCACACAAGCCCGCTTCTTTGCGGCTTCGTTCTTCGCCTCTTCCAAGCAACCGCGATCTCTGCTTCTCAGAGGCGCAGAAGCGGCTAGTTCGCGCACAGCTCAGTAAAGCGGCAGCAAAGCGCTCTGGAGCGCCGCTTCAAGCCGAAAGACGCCGGGAAACGGCACTTTCCTCCGGATAGCTCCGGAGCCGCGCTTCTGCTTCTCTAGTCATCTCTATCTCAGCGAAAAGCTTTCCCACTCCATTTGGCAAGGGGAGAGCGTACCTGCACTGCACACTAACCGCGGTTTGCAAAGAAAGAGGATTTGCTGCACATTCCAAGGACACGGCTCTTTCCGAGGCAATCTGCAACCTGCTGTCAGATGGAAGTGCTCTCTGCCCTCTCCTGCCCAGCTCTAGGTACTAGCGGGCACTTTCCAGCCTGGCCGAGGCAAACAACCTCGAGAGATGTCACAGAGCCTAAGTGGAGCACAGATGCTCAAAAGCAGCAAAGCTGAAGAGCCTGGCTCAGCTTCATTAGTGTGCAATTGACTGACTGCGAAAAACAAAGCAGCAGAGCACCGGGCTAGTGGGCGCTGTGAAGGCAATTGCCAAAACCAGGCAGCTGCTCCTCCCAAGCACAGGCAGCTGCCTATGTTCTTGCTTGTCGACAAACTCACCGCTGCCCTTCTTTTCAGCAGCTGCCACCGTCTTCTGTGCATCTCGGAGCCTCTGGCGACGAGCAAGACTTGCCAAGGTGGGAGGCATCAGGACCAAGTCAAAACCCAGGCAAGTTGTCCTGGAACGCTTTCCATTCGCTTGCCGAGAGTGAATTCAACAGGCAGGAGAGCGGCAGCCACCGTCCTCCGGCAGTCGGAAGGCTTGGCACACAAGCCCGCTTCTTTGCGGCTTCGTTCTTCGCCTCTTCCAAGCAACCGCGATCTCTGCTTCTCAGAGGCGCAGAAGCGGCTAGTTCGCGCACAGCTCAGTAAAGCGGCAGCAAAGCGCTCTGGAGCGCCGCTTCAAGCCGAAAGACGCCGGGAAGCGGCACTTTCCTCCGGATAGCTCCGGAGCCGCGCTTCTGCTTCTCTAGTCATCTCTATCTCAGCGAAAAGCTTTCCCACTCCATTTGGCAAGGGGAGAGCGTACCTGCACTGCACACTAACCGCGGTTTGCAAAGAAAGAGGATTTGCTGCACATTCCAAGGACACGGCTCTTTCCGAGGCAATCTGCAACCTGCTGTCAGCTGGAAGTGCTCTCTGCCCTCTCCTGCCCAGCTCTAGGTACTAGCGGGCACTTTCCAGCCTGGCCGAGGCAAACAACCTCGAGAGATGTCACAGAGCCTAAGTGGAGCACAGATGCTCAAAAGCAGCAAAGCTGAAGAGCCTGGCTCAGCTTCACTAGTGTGCAATTGACTGACTGCGAAAAACAAAGCAGCAGAGCACCGGGCTTCTGGGCGCTGTGAAGGCAATTGCCAAAACCAGGCAGCTGCTCCTTCCCAAGCACAGGCAGCTGCCTATGTTCTTGCTTGTCGACAAACTCACCGCTGCCCTTCTTTTCAGCAGCTGCCACCGTCTTCTGTGCATCTCGGAGCCTCTGGCGACGAGCAAGACTTGCCAAGGTGGGAGGCATCAGGACCAAGTCAAAACCCAGGCAAGTTGTCCTGGAACGCTTTCCATTCGCTTGCCGAGAGTGAATTCAACAGGCAGGAGAGCGGCAGCCACCGTCCTCCGGCAGTCGGAAGGCTTGGCACACAAGCCCGCTTCTTTGCGGCTTCGTTCTTCGCCTCTTCCAAGCAACCGCGATCTCTGCTTCTCAGAGGCGAAGAAGCGGCTAATTCGCGCACAGCTCAGCAGAGCGCCAGCGGAGCGCTCTGGAGCGCCTCTTCAAGCCGAAAGACGCCGGGAAGCGGCACTTTCCTCCGGATAGCTCCGGAGCCGCGCTTCTGCTTCTCTAGTCATCTCTAGCTTAGCGAAAAGCTTTCCCACTCCATTTGGCAAGGGGAGAGCGTACCTGCACTGCACACTAACCGCGGTTTGCAAAGAAAGAGGATTTGCTGCACATTCCAAGGACACGGCTCTTTCCGAGGCAATCTGCAACCTGCTGTGAGCTGGAAGTGCTCTCTGCCCTCTCCTGCCCAGCTCTAGGTACTAGCGGGCACTTTCCAGCCTGGCCGAGGCAAACCACCCCGAGAGATGTCACAGAGCCTAAGTGGAGTACAGATGCTCAAAAGCAGCAAAGCTGAAGAGCCTGGCTCAGCTTCACTAGTGTGCAATTGACTGACTGCGAAAAACAAAGCAGCAGAGCACCGGGCTTCTGGGCGCTGTGAAGGCAATTGCCAAAACCAGGCAGCTGCTCCTTCCCAAGCACAGGCAGCTGCCTATGTTCTTGCTTGTCGACAAACTCACCGCTGCCCTTCTTTTCAGCAGCTGCCACCGTCTTCTGTGCATCTCGGAGCCTCTGGCGACGAGCAAGACTTGCCAAGGTGGGACGCATCAGGACCAAGTCAAAACCCAGGCAAGTTGTCCTGGAACGCTTTCCATTCGCTTGCCGAGAGTGAATTCAAGAGGCAGGAGAGCGGCAGCCACCGTCCTCCGGCAGTCGGAAGGCTTGGCACACAAGCCCGCTTCTTTGCGGCTTCGTTCTTCGCCTCTTCCAAGCAACCGCGATCTCTGCTTCTCGGAGGCGCAGAAGCGGCTAATTCGCGCACAGCTCAGCAGAGCGCCAGCGGAGCGCTCCGGAGCGCCTCTTCAAGCCGAAAGACGCCGGGAAGCGGCACTTTCCTCCGGATAGCTCCGGAGCCGCTCTTCTGCTTCTCTAGTCATCTCTAGCTTAGCGAAAAGCTTTCCCACTCCATTTGGCAAGGGGAGAGTGTACCTACACTGCACACTAACCGCGGTTTGCAAAGAAAGAGGATTTGCTGCACATTCCAAGGACACGGCTCTTTCCGAGGCAATCTGCAACCTGCTGTGAGCTGGAAGTGCTCTCTGCCCTCTCCTGCCCAGCTCTAGGTACTAGCGGGCACTTTCCAGCCTGGCCGAGGCAAACCACCCCGAGAGATGTCACAGAGCCTAAGTGGAGTACAGATGCTCAAAAGCAGCAAAGCTGAAGAGCCTGGCTCAGCTTCACTAGTGTGCAATTGACTGACTGCGAAAAACAAAGCAGCAGAGCACCGGGCTTCTGGGCGCTGTGAAGGCAATTGCCAAAACCAGGCAGCTGCTCCTTCCCAAGCACAGGCAGCTGCCTATGTTCTTGCTTGTCGACAAACTCACCGCTGCCCTTCTTTTCAGCAGCTGCCACCGTCTTCTGTGCATCTCGGAGCCTCTGGCGACGAGCAAGACTTGCCAAGGTGGGAGGCATCAGGACCAAGTCAAAACCCAGGCAAGTTGTCCTGGAACGCTTTCCATTCGCTTGCCGAGAGTGAATTCAACAGGCAGGAGAGCGGCAGCCACCGTCCTCCGGCAGTCGGAAGGCTTGGCACACAAGCCCGCTTCTTTGCGGCTTCGTTCTTCGCCTCTTCCAAGCAACCGCGATCTCTGCTTCTCAGAGGCGAAGAAGCGGCTAGTTCGCGCACAGCTCAGCAGAGCGCCAGCGGAGCACTCCGGAGCGCCGCTTCAAGCCGAAAGACGCCGGGAAGCGGCACTTTCCTCCGGATAGCTCCGGAGCCGCGCTTCTGCTTCTCTAGTCATCTCTATCTCAGCGAAAAGCTTTCCCACTCCATTTGGCAAGGGGAGAGCGTACCTGCACTGCACACTAACCGCGGTTTGCAAAGAAAGAGGATTTGCTGCACATTCCAAGGACACGGCTCTTTCCGAGGCAATCTGCAACCTGCTGTGAGCTGGAAGTGCTCTCTGCCCTCTCCTGCCCAGCTCTAGGTACTAGCGGGCACTTGCCAGCCTGGCCGAGGCAAACAACCTCGAGAGATGTCACAGAGCCTAAGTGGAGCACAGATGCTCAAAAGCAGCAAAGCTGAAGAGCCTGGCTCAGCTTCACTAGTGTGCAATTGACTGACTGCGAAAAACAAAGCAGCAGAGCACCGGGCTTCTGGGCGCTGTGAAGGCAATTGCCAAAACCAGGCAGCTGCTCCTTCCCAAGCACAGGCAGCTGCCTATGTTCTTGCTTGTCGACAAACTCACCGCTGCCCTTCTTTTCAGCAGCTGCCACCGTCTTCTGTGCATCTCGGAGCCTCTGGCGACGAGCAAGACTTGCCAAGGTGGGACGCATCAGGACCAAGTCAAAACCCAGGCAAGTTGTCCTGGAACGCTTTCCATTCGCTTGCCGAGAGTGAATTCAAGAGGCAGGAGAGCGGCAGCCACCGTCCTCCGGCAGTCGGAAGGCTTGGCACACAAGCCCGCTTCTTTGCGGCTTCGTTCTTCGCCTCTTCCAAGCAACCGCGATCTCTGCTTCTCAGAGGCGCAGAAGCGGCTAGTTCGCGCACAGCTCAGTAAAGCGGCAGCAAAGCGCTCTGGAGCGCCGCTTCAAGCCGAAAGACGCCGGGAAGCGGCACTTTCCTCCGGATAGCTCCGGAGCCGCGCTTCTGCTTCTCTAGTCATCTCTATCTCAGCGAAAAGCTTTCCCACTCCATTTGGCAAGGGGAGAGCGTACCTGCACTGCACACTAACCGCGGTTTGCAAAGAAAGAGGATTTGCTGCACATTCCAAGGACACGGCTCTTTCCGAGGCAATCTGCAACCTGCTGTCAGATGGAAGTGCTCTCTGCCCTCTCCTGCCCAGCTCTAGGTACTAGCGGGCACTTGCCAGCCTGGGCGAGGCAAACAACCTCCAGAGATGTCACAGAGCCTAAGTGGAGCACAGATGCTCAAAAGCAGCAAAGCTGAAGAGCCTGGCTCAGCTTCACTAGTGTGCAATTGACTGACTGCGAAAAACAAAGCAGCAGAGCACCGGGCTTCTGGGCGCTGTGACGGCAATTGCCAAAACCAGGCAGCTGCTCCTTCCCAAGCACAGGCAGCTGCCTATGTTCTTGCTTGTCGACAAACTCACCGCTGCCCTTCTTTTCAGCAGCTGCCACCGTCTTCTGTGCATCTCGGAGCCTCTGGCGACGAGCAAGACTTGCCAAGGTGGGAGGCATCAGGACCAAGTCAAAACCCAGGCAAGTTGTCCTGGAACGCTTTCCATTCGCTTGCCGAGAGTGAATTCAACAGGCAGGAGAGCGGCAGCCACCGTCCTCCGGCAGTCGGAAGGCTTGGCACACAAGCCCGCTTCTTTGCGGCTTCGTTCTTCGCCTCTTCCAAGCAACCGCGATCTCTGCTTCTCAGAGGCGCAGAAGCGGCTAGTTCGCGCACAGCTCAGTAAAGCGGCAGCAAAGCGCTCTGGAGCGCCGCTTCAAGCCGAAAGACGCCGGGAAGCGGCACTTTCCTCCGGATAGCTCCGGAGCCGCGCTTCTGCTTCTCTAGTCATCTCTATCTCAGCGAAAAGCTTTCCCACTCCATTTGGCAAGGGGAGAGCGTACCTGCACTGCACACTAACCGCGGTTTGCAAAGAAAGAGGATTTGCTGCACATTCCAAGGACACGGCTCTTTCCGAGGCAATCTGCAACCTGCTGTCAGATGGAAGTGCTCTCTGCCCTCTCCTGCCCAGCTCTAGGTACTAGCGGGCACTTTCCAGCCTGGCCGAGGCAAACAACCTCGAGAGATGTCACAGAGCCTAAGTGGAGCACAGATGCTCAAAAGCAGCAAAGCTGAAGAGCCTGGCTCAGCTTCACTAGTGTGCAATTGACTGACTGCGAAAAACAAAGCAGCAGAGCACCGGGCTAGTGGGCGCTGTGAAGGCAATTGCCAAAACCAGGCAGCTGCTCCTTCCCAAGCACAGGCAGCTGCCTATGTTCTTGCTTGTCGACAAACTCACCGCTGCCCTTCTTTTCAGCAGCTGCCACCGTCTTCTGTGCATCTCGGAGCCTCTGGCGACGAGCAAGACTTGCCAAGGTGGGAGGCATCAGGACCAAGTCAAAACCCAGGCAAGTTGTCCTGGAACGCTTTCCATTCGCTTGCCGAGAGTGAATTCAAGAGGCAGGAGAGCGGCAGCCACCGTCCTCCGGCAGTCGGAAGGCTTGGCACACAAGCCCGCTTCTTTGCGGCTTCGTTCTTCGCCTCTTCCAAGCAACCGCGATCTCTGCTTCTCAGAGGCGAAGAAGCGGCTAATTCGCGCACAGCTCAGCAGAGCGCCAGCGGAGCGCTCTGGAGCGCCTCTTCAAGCCGAAAGACGCCGGGAAGCGGCACTTTCCTCCGGATAGCTCCGGAGCCGCGCTTCTGCTTCTCTAGTCATCTCTAGCTTAGCGAAAAGCTTTCCACTCCATTTGGCAAGGGGAGAGCGTACCTGCACTGCACACTAACCGCGGTTTGCAAAGAAAGAGGATTTGCTGCACATTCCAAGGACACGGCTCTTTCCGAGGCAATCTGCAACCTGCTGTGAGCTGGAAGTGCTCTCTGCCCTCTCCTGCCCAGCTCTAGGTACTAGCGGGCACTTTCCAGCCTGGCCGAGGCAAACCACCCCGAGAGATGTCACAGAGCCTAAGTGGAGTACAGATGCTCAAAAGCAGCAAAGCTGAAGAGCCTGGCTCAGCTTCACTAGTGTGCAATTGACTGACTGCGAAAAACAAAGCAGCAGAGCACCGGGCTTCTGGGCGCTGTGAAGGCAATTGCCAAAACCAGGCAGCTGCTCCTTCCCAAGCACAGGCAGCTGCCTATGTTCTTGCTTGTCGACAAACTCACCGCTGCCCTTCTTTTCAGCAGCTGCCACCGTCTTCTGTGCATCTCGGAGCCTCTGGCGACGAGCAAGACTTGCCAAGGTGGGAGGCATCAGGACCAAGTCAAAACCCAGGCAAGTTGTCCTGGAACGCTTTCCATTCGCTTGCCGAGAGTGAATTCAACAGGCAGGAGAGCGGCAGCCACCGTCCTCCGGCAGTCGGAAGGCTTGGCACACAAGCCCGCTTCTTTGCGGCTTCGTTCTTCGCCTCTTCCAAGCAACCGCGATCTCTGCTTCTCAGAGGCGAAGAAGCGGCTAGTTCGCGCACAGCTCAGCAGAGCGCCAGCGGAGCACTCCGGAGCGCCGCTTCAAGCCGAAAGACGCCGGGAAGCGGCACTTTCCTCCGGATAGCTCCGGAGCCGCGCTTCTGCTTCTCTAGTCATCTCTATCTCAGCGAAAAGCTTTCCCACTCCATTTGGCAAGGGGAGAGCGTACCTGCACTGCACACTAACCGCGGTTTGCAAAGAAAGAGGATTTGCTGCACATTCCAAGGACACGGCTCTTTCCGAGGCAATCTGCAACCTGCTGTGAGCTGGAAGTGCTCTCTGCCCTCTCCTGCCCAGCTCTAGGTACTAGCGGGCACTTTCCAGCCTGGCCGAGGCAAACCACCCCGAGAGATGTCACAGAGCCTAAGTGGAGTACAGATGCTCAAAAGCAGCAAAGCTGAAGAGCCTGGCTCAGCTTCACTAGTGTGCAATTGACTGACTGCGAAAAACAAAGCAGCAGAGCACCGGGCTTCTGGGCGCTGTGAAGGCAATTGCCAAAACCAGGCAGCTGCTCCTTCCCAAGCACAGGCAGCTGCCTATGTTCTTGCTTGTCGACAAACTCACCGCTGCCCTTCTTTTCAGCAGCTGCCACCGTCTTCTGTGCATCTCGGAGCCTCTGGCGACGAGCAAGACTTGCCAAGGTGGGAGGCATCAGGACCAAGTCAAAACCCAGGCAAGTTGTCCTGGAACGCTTTCCATTCGCTTGCCGAGAGTGAATTCAACAGGCAGGAGAGCGGCAGCCACCGTCCTCCGGCAGTCGGAAGGCTTGGCACACAAGCCCGCTTCTTTGCGGCTTCGTTCTTCGCCTCTTCCAAGCAACCGCGATCTCTGCTTCTCAGAGGCGAAGAAGCGGCTAGTTCGCGCACAGCTCAGCAGAGCGCCAGCGGAGCACTCCGGAGCGCCCGCTTCAAGCCGAAAGACGCCGGGAAGCGGCACTTTCCTCCGGATAGCTCCGGAGCCGCGCTTCTGCTTCTCTAGTCATCTCTATCTCAGCGAAAAGCTTTCCCACTCCATTTGGCAAGGGGGAGAGCGTACCTGCACTGCACACTAACCGCGGTTTGCAAAGAAAGAGGATTTGCTGCACATTCCAAGGACACGGCTCTTTCCGAGGCAATCTGCAACCTGCTGTGAGCTGGAAGTGCTCTCTGCCCTCTCCTGCCCAGCTCTAGGTACTAGCGGGCACTTGCCAGCCTGGCCGAGGCAAACAACCTCGAGAGATGTCACAGAGCCTAAGTGGAGCACAGATGCTCAAAAGCAGCAAAGCTGAAGAGCCTGGCTCAGCTTCACTAGTGTGCAATTGACTGACTGCGAAAAACAAAGCAGCAGAGCACCGGGCTTCTGGGCGCTGTGAAGGCAATTGCCAAAACCAGGCAGCTGCTCCTTCCCAAGCACAGGCAGCTGCCTATGTTCTTGCTTGTCGACAAACTCACCGCTGCCCTTCTTTTCAGCAGCTGCCACCGTCTTCTGTGCATCTCGGAGCCTCTGGCGACGAGCAAGACTTGCCAAGGTGGGACGCATCAGGACCAAGTCAAAACCCAGGCAAGTTGTCCTGGAACGCTTTCCATTCGCTTGCCGAGAGTGAATCAAGAGGCAGGAGAGCGGCAGCCACCGTCCTCCGGCAGTCGGAAGGCTTGGCACACAAGCCCGCTTCTTTGCGGCTTCGTTCTTCGCCTCTTCCAAGCAACCGCGATCTCTGCTTCTCAGAGGCGCAGAAGCGGCTAGTTCGCGCACAGCTCAGTAAAGCGGCAGCAAAGCGCTCTGGAGCGCCGCTTCAAGCCGAAAGACGCCGGGAAGCGGCACTTTCCTCCGGATAGCTCCGGAGCCGCGCTTCTGCTTCTCTAGTCATCTCTATCTCAGCGAAAAGCTTTCCCACTCCATTTGGCAAGGGGAGAGCGTACCTGCACTGCACACTAACCGCGGTTTGCAAAGAAAGAGGATTTGCTGCACATTCCAAGGACACGGCTCTTTCCGAGGCAATCTGCAACCTGCTGTCAGATGGAAGTGCTCTCTGCCCTCTCCTGCCCAGCTCTAGGTACTAGCGGGCACTTGCCAGCCTGGCGAGGCAAACAACCTCCAGAGATGTCACAGAGCCTAAGTGGAGCACAGATGCTCAAAAGCAGCAAAGCTGAAGAGCCTGCTCAGCTTCACTAGTGTGCAATTGACTGACTGCGAAAAACAAAGCAGCAGAGCACCGGGCTTCTGGGCGCTGTGACGGCAATTGCCAAAACCAGGCAGCTGCTCCTTCCCAAGCACAGGCAGCTGCCTATGTTCTTGCTTGTCGACAAACTCACCGCTGCCCTTCTTTTCAGCAGCTGCCACCGTCTTCTGTGCATCTCGGAGCCTCTGGCGACGAGCAAGACTTGCCAAGGTGGGAGGCATCAGGACCAAGTCAAAACCCAGGCAAGTTGTCCTGGAACGCTTTCCATTCGCTTGCCGAGAGTGAATTCAACAGGCAGGAGAGCGGCAGCCACCGTCCTCCGGCAGTCGGAAGGCTTGCACACAAGCCCGCTTCTTTGCGGCTTCGTTCTTCGCCTCTTCCAAGCAACCGCGATCTCTGCTTCTCAGAGGCGCAGAAGCGGCTAGTTCGCGCACAGCTCAGTAAAGCGGCAGCAAAGCGCTCTGGAGCGCCGCTTCAAGCCGAAAGACGCCGGGAAGCGGCACTTTCCTCCGGATAGCTCCGGAGCCGCGCTTCTGCTTCTCTAGTCATCTCTATCTCAGCGAAAAGCTTTCCCACTCCATTTGGCAAGGGGAGAGCGTACCTGCACTGCACACTAACCGCGGTTTGCAAAGAAAGAGGATTTGCTGCACATTCCAAGGACACGGCTCTTTCCGAGGCAATCTGCAACCTGCTGTCAGATGGAAGTGCTCTCTGCCCTCTCCTGCCCAGCTCTAGGTACTAGCGGGCACTTTCCAGCCTGGCCGAGGCAAACAACCTCGAGAGATGTCACAGAGCCTAAGTGAGCACAGATGCTCAAAAGCAGCAAAGCTGAAGAGCCTGGCTCAGCTTCACTAGTGTGCAATTGACTGACTGCGAAAAACAAAGCAGCAGAGCACCGGGCTAGTGGGCGCTGTGAAGGCAATTGCCAAAACCAGGCAGCTGCTCCTTCCCAAGCACAGGCAGCTGCCTATGTTCTTGCTTGTCGACAAACTCACCGCTGCCCTTCTTTTCAGCAGCTGCCACCGTCTTCTGTGCATCTCGGAGCCTCTGGCGACGAGCAAGACTTGCCAAGGTGGGAGGCATCAGGACCAAGTCAAAACCCAGGCAAGTTGTCCTGGAACGCTTTCCATTCGCTTGCCGAGAGTGAATTCAAGAGGCAGGAGAGCGGCAGCCACCGTCCTCCGGCAGTCGGAAGGCTTGGCACACAAGCCCGCTTCTTTGCGGCTTCGTTCTTCGCCTCTTCCAAGCAACCGCGATCTCTGCTTCTCAGAGGCGAAGAAGCGGCTAATTCGCGCACAGCTCAGCAGAGCGCCAGCGGAGCGCTCTGGAGCGCCTCTTCAAGCCGAAAGACGCCGGGAAGCGGCACTTTCCTCCGGATAGCTCCGGAGCCGCGCTTCTGCTTCTCTAGTCATCTCTAGCTTAGCGAAAAGCTTTCCCACTCCATTTGGCAAGGGGAGAGCGTACCTGCACTGCACACTAACCGCGGTTTGCAAAGAAAGAGGATTTGCTGCACATTCCAAGGACACGGCTCTTTCCGAGGCAATCTGCAACCTGCTGTGAGCTGGAAGTGCTCTCTGCCCTCTCCTGCCCAGCTCTAGGTACTAGCGGGCACTTTCCAGCCTGGCCGAGGCAAACCACCCCGAGAGATGTCACAGAGCCTAAGTGGAGTACAGATGCTCAAAAGCAGCAAAGCTGAAGAGCCTGGCTCAGCTTCACTAGTGTGCAATTGACTGACTGCGAAAAACAAAGCAGCAGAGCACCGGGCTTCTGGGCGCTGTGAAGGCAATTGCCAAAACCAGGCAGCTGCTCCTTCCCAAGCACAGGCAGCTGCCTATGTTCTTGCTTGTCGACAAACTCAACCGCTGCCCTTCTTTTCAGCAGCTGCCACCGTCTTCTGTGCATCTCGGAGCCTCTGGCGACGAGCAAGACTTGCCAAGGTGGGAGGCATCAGGACCAAGTCAAAACCCAGGCAAGTTGTCCTGGAACGCTTTCCATTCGCTTGCCGAGAGTGAATTCAACAGGCAGGAGAGCGGCAGCCACCGTCCTCCGGCAGTCGGAAGGCTTGGCACACAAGCCCGCTTCTTTGCGGCTTCGTTTCTTCGCCTCTTCCAAGCAACCGCGATCTCTGCTTCTCAGAGGCGAAGAAGCGGCTAGTTCGCGCACAGCTCAGCAGAGCGCCAGCGGAGCACTCCGGAGCGCCGCTTCAAGCCGAAAGACGCCGGGAAGCGGCACTTTCCTCCGGATAGCTCCGGAGCCGCGCTTCTGCTTCTCTAGTCATCTCTATCTCAGCGAAAAGCTTTCCCACTCCATTTGGCAAGGGGAGAGCGTACCTGCACTGCACACTAACCGCGGTTTGCAAAGAAAGAGGATTTGCTGCACATTCCAAGGACACGGCTCTTTCCGAGGCAATCTGCAACCTGCTGTGAGCTGGAAGTGCTCTCTGCCCTCTCCTGCCCAGCTCTAGGTACTAGCGGGCACTTTCCAGCCTGGCCGAGGCAAACAACCTCGAGAGATGTCACAGAGCCTAAGTGGAGCACAGATGCTCAAAAGCAGCAAAGCTGAAGAGCCTGGCTCAGCTTCACTAGTGTGCAATTGACTGACTGCGAAAAACAAAGCAGCAGAGCACCGGGCTTCTGGGCGCTGTGAAGGCAATTGCCAAAACCAGGCAGCTGCTCCTTCCCAAGCACAGGCAGCTGCCTATGTTCTTGCTTGTCGACAAACTCACCGCTGCCCTTCTTTTCAGCAGCTGCCACCGTCTTCTGTGCATCTCGGAGCCTCTGGCGACGAGCAAGACTTGCCAAGGTGGGAGGCATCAGGACCAAGTCAAAACCCAGGCAAGTTGTCCTGGAACGCTTTCCATTCGCTTGCCGAGAGTGAATTCAACAGGCAGGAGAGCGGCAGCCACCGTCCTCCGGCAGTCGGAAGGCTTGGCACACAAGCCCGCTTCTTTGCGGCTTCGTTCTTCGCCTCTTCCAAGCAACCGCGATCTCTGCTTCTCAGAGGCGCAGAAGCGGCTAGTTCGCGCACAGCTCAGTAAAGCGGCAGCAAAGCGCTCTGGAGCGCCGCTTCAAGCCGAAAGACGCCGGGAAGCGGCACTTTCCTCCGGATAGCTCCGGAGCCGCGCTTCTGCTTCTCTAGTCATCTCTATCTCAGCGAAAAGCTTTCCCACTCCATTTGGCAAGGGGAGAGCGTACCTGCACTGCACACTAACCGCGGTTTGCAAAGAAAGAGGATTTGCTGCACATTCCAAGGACACGGCTCTTTCCGAGGCAATCTGCAACCTGCTGTCAGATGGAAGTGCTCTCTGCCCTCTCCTGCCCAGCTCTAGGTACTAGCGGGCACTTGCCAGCCTGGGCGAGGCAAACAACCTCCAGAGATGTCACAGAGCCTAAGTGGAGCACAGATGCTCAAAAGCAGCAAAGCTGAAGAGCCTGGCTCAGCTTCACTAGTGTGCAATTGACTGACTGCGAAAAACAAAGCAGCAGAGCACCGGGCTTCTGGGCGCTGTGACGGCAATTGCCAAAACCAGGCAGCTGCTCCTTCCCAAGCACAGGCAGCTGCCTATGTTCTTGCTTGTCGACAAACTCACCGCTGCCCTTCCTTTCAGCAGCTGCCACCGTCTTCTGTGCATCTCGGAGCCTCTGGCGACGAGCAAGGACTTGCCAAGGTGGGAGGCATCAGGACCAAGTCAAAACCCAGGCAAGTTGTCCTGGAACGCTTTCCATTCGCTTGCCGAGAGTGAATTCAACAGGCAGGAGAGCGGCAGCCACCGTCCTCCGGCAGTCGGAAGGCTTGGCACACAAGCCCGCTTCTTTGCGGCTTCGTTCTTCGCCTCTTCCAAGCAACCGCGATCTCTGCTTCTCAGAGGCGCAGAAGCGGCTAGTTCGCGCACAGCTCAGTAAAGCGGCAGCAAAGCGCTCTGGAGCGCCGCTTCAAGCCGAAAGACGCCGGGAAGCGGCACTTTCCTCCGGATAGCTCCGGAGCCGCGCTTCTGCTTCTCTAGTCATCTCTATCTCAGCGAAAAGCTTTCCCACTCCATTTGGCAAGGGGAGAGCGTACCTGCACTGCACACTAACCGCGGTTTGCAAAGAAAGAGGATTTGCTGCACATTCCAAGGACACGGCTCTTTCCGAGGCAATCTGCAACCTGCTGTCAGATGGAAGTGCTCTCTGCCCTCTCCTGCCCAGCTCTAGGTACTAGCGGGCACTTTCCAGCCTGGCCGAGGCAAACAACCTCGAGAGATGTCACAGAGCCTAAGTGGAGCACAGATGCTCAAAAGCAGCAAAGCTGAAGAGCCTGGCTCAGCTTCACTAGTGTGCAATTGACTGACTGCGAAAAACAAAGCAGCAGAGCACCGGGCTTCTGGGCGCTGTGAAGGCAATTGCCAAAGGCAGCTGCTCCTTCCCAAGCACAGGCAGCTGCCTATGTTCTTGCTTGTCGACAAACTCACCGCTGCCCTTCTTTTCAGCAGCTGCCACCGTCTTCTGTGCATCTCGGAGCCTCTGGCGACGAGCAAGACTTGCCAAGGTGGGAGGCATCAGGACCAAGTCAAAACCCAGGCAAGTTGTCCTGGAACGCTTTCCATTCGCTTGCCGAGAGTGAATTCAACAGGCAGGAGAGCGGCAGCCACCGTCCTCCGGCAGTCGGAAGGCTTCGCACACAAGCCCGCTTCTTTGCGGCTTCGTTCTTCGCCTCTTCCAAGCAACCGCGATCTCTGCTTCTCAGAGGCGCAGAAGCGGCTAGTTCGCGCACAGCTCAGTAAAGCGGCAGCAAAGCGCTCTGGAGCGCCGCTTCAAGCCGAAAGACGCCGGGAAGCGGCACTTTCCTCCGGATAGCTCCGGAGCCGCGCTTCTGCTTCTCTAGTCATCTCTATCTCAGCGAAAAGCTTTCCCACTCCATTTGGCAAGGGGAGAGCGTACCTGCACTGCACACTAACCGCGGTTTGCAAAGAAAGAGGATTTGCTGCACATTCCAAGGACACGGCTCTTTCC
>NW_027099424.1:0-34993 GCF_031753505.1 Anomalospiza imberbis
CTTAGCGAAAAGCTTTCCCACTCCAGTTGGCAAGGGGAGAGCGTACCTGCACTGCACACTAACCGCGGTTTGCAAAGAAAGAGGATTTGCTGCACATTCCAAGGACACGGCTCTTTCCGAGGCAATCTGCAAGCTGCTGTCAGATGGAAGTGCTCTCTGCCCTCTCCTGCCCAGCTCTAGGTACTAGCGGGCACTTTCCAGCCTGGGCAAGGCAAACAACCTCCAGAGATGTCACAGAGCCTAAGTGGAGCACAGATGCTCAAAAGCAGCAAAGCTGAAGAGCCTGGCTCAGCTTCACTAGTGTGCAATTGACTGACTGCGAAAAACAAAGCAGCAGAGCACCGGGCTTCTGGGCGCTGTGAAGGCAATTGCCAAAACCAGGCAGCTGCTCCTTCCCAAGCACAGGCAGCTGCCTATGTTCTTGCTTGTCGACAAACTCACCGCTGCCCTTCTTTTCAGCAGCTGCCACCGTCTTCTGTGCATCTCGGAGCCTCTGGCGACGAGCAAGACTTGCCAAGGTGGGACGCATCAGGACCAAGTCAAAACCCAGGCAAGTTGTCCTGGAACGCTTTCCATTCGCTTGCCGAGAGTGAATTCAAGAGGCAGGAGAGCGGCAGCCACCGTCCTCCGGCAGTCGGAAGGCTTCGCACACAAGCCCGCTTCTTTGCGGCTTCGTTCTTCGCCTCTTCCAAGCAACCGCGATCTCTGCTTCTCAGAGGTGAAGAAGCGGCTAGTTCGCGCACAGCTCAGTAAAGCGGCAGCAAAGCGCTCTGGAGCGCCGCTTCAAGCCGAAAGACGCCGGGAAGCGGCACTTTCCTCCGGATAGCTCCGGAGCCGCGCTTCTGCTTCTCTAGTCATCTCTAGCTTAGCGAAAAGCTTTCCCACTCCATTTGGCAAGGGGAGAGCGTACCTGCACTGCACACTAACCGCGGTTTGCAAAGAAAGAGGATTTGCTGCACATTCCAAGGACACGGCTCTTTCCGAGGCAATCTGCAAGCTGCTGTCAGATGGAAGTGCTCTCTGCCCTCTCCTGCCCAGCTCTAGGTACTAGCGGGCACTTTCCAGCCTGGGCAAGGCAAACAACCTCCAGAGATGTCACAGAGCCTAAGTGGAGCACAGATGCTCAAAAGCAGCAAAGCTGAAGAGCCTGGCTCAGCTTCACTAGTGTGCAATTGACTGACTGCGAAAAACAAAGCAGCAGAGCACCGGGCTTCTGGGCGCTGTGAAGGCAATTGCCAAAACCAGGCAGCTGCTCCTTCCCAAGCACAGGCAGCTGCCTATGTTCTTGCTTGTCGACAAACTCACCGCTGCCCTTCTTTTCAGCAGCTGCCACCGTCTTCTGTGCATCTCGGAGCCTCTGGCGACGAGCAAGACTTGCCAAGGTGGGACGCATCAGGACCAAGTCAAAACCCAGGCAAGTTGTCCTGGAACGCTTTCCATTCGCTTGCCGAGAGTGAATTCAAGAGGCAGGAGAGCGGCAGCCACCGTCCTCCGGCAGTCGGAAGGCTTCGCACACAAGCCCGCTTCTTTGCGGCTTCGTTCTTCGCCTCTTCCAAGCAACCGCGATCTCTGCTTCTCAGAGGTGAAGAAGCGGCTAGTTCGCGCACAGCTCAGTAAAGCGGCAGCAAAGCGCTCTGGAGCGCCGCTTCAAGCCGAAAGACGCCGGGAAGCGGCACTTTCCTCCGGATAGCTCCGGAGCCGCGCTTCTGCTTCTCTAGTCATCTCTAGCTTAGCGAAAAGCTTTCCCACTCCATTTGGCAAGGGGAGAGTGTACCTGCACTGCACACTAACCGCGGTTTGCAAAGAAAGAGGATTTGCTGCACATTCCAAGGACACGGCTCTTTCCGAGGCAATCTGCAACCTGCTGTCAGATGGAAGTGCTCTCTGCCCTCTCCTGCCCAGCTCTAGGTACTAGCGGGCACTTGCCAGCCTGGGCGAGGCAAACAACCTCAAGAGATGTCACAGAGCCTAAGTGGAGCACAGATGCTCAAAAGCAGCAAAGCTGAAGAGCCTGGCTCAGCTTCACTAGTGTGCAATTGACTGACTGCGAAAAACAAAGCAGCAGAGCACCGGGCTTCTGGGCGCTGTGAAGGCAATTGCCAAAACCAGGCAGCTGCTCCTTCCCAAGCACAGTCAGCTGCCTATGTTCTTGCTTGTCGACAAACTCACCGCTGCCCTTCTTTTCAGCAGCTGCCACCGTCTTCTGTGCATCTCGGAGCCTCTGGCGACGAGCAAGACTTGCCAAGGTGGGACGCATCAGGACCAAGTCAAAACCCAGGCAAGTTGTCCTGGAACGCTTTCCATTCGCTTGCCGAGAGTGAATTCAAGAGGCAGGAGAGCGGCAGCCACCGTCCTCCGGCAGTCGGAAGGCTTCGCACACAAGTCCGCTTCTTTGCGGCTTCGTTCTTCGCCTCTTCCAAGCAACCGCGATCTCTGCTTCTCGGAGGCGAAGAAGCGGCTAATTCGCGCACAGCTCAGTAAAGCGGCAGCAAAGCGCTCTGGAGCGCCGCTTCAAGCCGAAAGACGCCGGGAAGCGGCACTTTCCTCCGGATAGCTCCGGAGCCGCGCTTCTGTTTCTCTAGTCATCTCTAGCTTAGCGAAAAGCTTTCCCACTCCAGTTGGCAAGGGGAGAGCGTACCTGCACTGCACACTAACCGCGGTTTGCAAAGAAAGAGGATTTGCTGCACATTCCAAGGACACGGCTCTTTCCGAGGCAATCTGCAAGCTGCTGTCAGATGGAAGTGCTCTCTGCCCTCTCCTGCCCAGCTCTAGGTACTAGCGGGCACTTTCCAGCCTGGGCGAGGCAAACAACCTCCAGAGATGTCACAGAGCCTAAGTGGAGCACAGATGCTCAAAAGCAGCAAAGCTGAAGAGCCTGGCTCAGCTTCACTAGTGTGCAATTGACTGACTGCGAAAAACAAAGCAGCAGAGCACCGGGCTTCTGGGCGCTGTGAAGGCAATTGCCAAAACCAGGCAGCTGCTCCTTCCCAAGCACAGGCAGCTGCCTATGTTCTTGCTTGTCGACAAACTCACCGCTGCCCTTCTTTTCAGCAGCTGCCACCGTCTTCTGTGCATCTCGGAGCCTCTGGCGACGAGCAAGACTTGCCAAGGTGGGACGCATCAGGACCAAGTCAAAACCCAGGCAAGTTGTCCTGGAACGCTTTCCATTCGCTTGCCGAGAGTGAATTCAAGAGGCAGGAGAGCGGCAGCCACCGTCCTCCGGCAGTCGGAAGGCTTCGCACACAAGCCCGCTTCTTTGCGGCTTCGTTCTTCGCCTCTTCCAAGCAACCGCGATCTCTGCTTCTCAGAGGCGAAGAAGCGGCTAGTTCTCGCACAGCTCAGTAAAGCGGCAGCAAAGCGCTCTGGAGCGCCGGTTCAAGCCGAAAGACGCCGGGAAGCGGCACTTTCCTCCGGATAGCTCCGGAGCCGCGCTTCTGCTTCTCTAGTCATCTCTAGCTTAGCGAAAAGCTTTCCCACTCCATTTGGCAAGGGGAGAGTGTACCTGCACTGCACACTAACCGCGGTTTGCAAAGAAAGAGGATTTGCTGCACATTCCAAGGACACGGCTCTTTCCGAGGCAATCTGCAACCTGCTGTCAGATGGAAGTGCTCTCTGCCCTCTCCTGCCCAGCTCTAGCTACTAGCGGGCACTTGCCAGCCTGGCCGAGGCAAACAACCTCCAGAGATGTCACAGAGCCTAAGTGGAGCACAGATGCTCAAAAGCAGCAAAGCTGAAGGGCCTGGCTCAGCTTCACTAGTGTGCAATTGACTGACTGCGAAAAACAAAGCAGCAGAGCACCGGGCTTCTGGGCGCTGTGAAGGCAATTGCCAAAACCAGGCAGCTGCTCCTTCCCAAGCACAGGCAGCTGCCTATGTTCTTGCTTGTCGACAAACTCACCGCTGCCCTTCTTTTCAGCAGCTGCCACCGTCTTCTGTGCATCTCGGAGCCTCTGGCGACGAGCAAGACTTGCCAAGGTGGGACGCATCAGGACCAAGTCAAAACCCAGGCAAGTTGTCCTGGAACGCTTTCCATTCGCTTGCCGAGAGTGAATTCAAGAGGCAGGAGAGCGGCAGCCACCGTCCTCCGGCAGTCGGAAGGCTTCGCACACAAGCCCGCTTCTTTGCGGCTTCGTTCTTCGCCTCTTCCAAGCAACCGCGATCCCTGCTTCTCGGAGGCGCAGAAGCGGATAATTCGCGCACAGCTCAGCAGAGCGCCAGCGGAGCGCTCCGGAGCGCCGCTTCAAGCCGAAAGACATCGGGAAGCGGCACTTTCCTCCGGATAGCTCCGGAGCCGCGCTTCTGCTTCTCTAGTCATCTCTAGCTTAGCGAAAAGCTTTCCCACTCCATTTGGCAAGGGGAGAGCGTACCTGCACTGCACACTAACCGCGGTTTGCAAAGAAAGAGGATTTGCTGCACATTCCAAGGACACGGCTCTTTCCGAGGCAATCTGCAACCTGCTGTCAGATGGAAGTGCTCTCTGCCCTCTCCTGCCCAGCTCTAGGTACTAGCGGGCACTTGCCAGCCTGGGCGAGGCAAACAACCTCGAGAGATGTCACAGAGCCTAAGTGGAGCACAGATGCTCAAAAGCAGCAAAGCTGAAGGGCCTGGCTCAGCTTCACTAGTGTGCAATTGACTGACTGCGAAAAACAAAGCAGCAGAGCACCGGGCTTCTGGGCGCTGTGAAGGCAATTGCCAAAACCAGGCAGCTGCTCCTTCCCAAGCACAGGCAGCTGCCTATGTTCTTGCTTGTCGACAAACTCACCGCTGCCCTTCTTTTCAGCAGCTGCCACCGTCTTCTGTGCATCTCGGAGCCTCTGGCGACGAGGAAGACATGCCAAGGTGGGACGCATCAGGACCAAGTCAAAACCCAGGCAAGTTGTCCTGGAACGCTTTCCATTCGCTTGCCGAGAGTGAATTCAAGAGGCAGGAGAGCGGCAGCCACCGTCCTCCGGCAGTCGGAAGGCTTGGCACACAAGTCCGCTTCTTTGCGGCTTCGTTCTTCGCCTCTTCCAAGCAACCGCCATCTCTGCTTCTCGGAGGCGAAGAAGCGGCTAATTCGCGCACAGCTCAGTAAAGCGGCAGCAAAGCGCTCTGGAGCGCCGCTTCAAGCCGAAAGACGCCGGGAAGCGGCACTTTCCTCCGGATAGCTCCGGAGCCGCGCTTCTGTTTCTCTAGTCATCTCTAGCTTAGCGAAAAGCTTTCCCACTCCATTTGGCAAGGGGAGAGCGTACCTGCACTGCACACTAACCGCGGTTTGCAAAGAAAGAGGATTTGCTGCACATTCCAAGGACACGGCTCTTTCCGAGGCAATCTGCAAGCTGCTGTCAGATGGAAGTGCTCTCTGCCCTCTCCTGCCCAGCTCTAGGTACTAGCGGGCACTTTCCAGCCTGGGCGAGGCAAACAACCTCCAGAGATGTCACACAGCATAAGTGGAGCACAGATGCTCAAAAGCAGCAAAGCTGAAGAGCCTGGCTCAGCTTCACTAGTGTGCAATTGACTGACTGCGAAAAACAAAGCAGCAGAGCACCGGGCTTCTGGGCGCTGTGAAGGCAATTGCCAAAACCAGGCAGCTGCTCCTTCCCAAGCACAGGCAGCTGCCTATGTTCTTGCTTGTCGACAAACTCACCGCTGCCCTTCTTTTCAGGAGCTGCCGCCGTCTTCTGTGCATCTCGGAGCCTCTGGCGACGAGCAAGACTTGCCAAGGTGGGACGCATCAGGACCAAGTCAAAACCCAGGCAAGTTGTCCTGGAACGCTTTCCATTCGCTTGCCGAGAGTGAATTCAACAGGCAGGAGAGCGGCAGCCACCGTCCTCCAGCAGTCGGAAGGCTTCGCACACAAGCCCGCTTCTTTGCGGCTTCGTTCTTCGCCTCTTCCAAGCAACCGCGATCTCTGCTTCTCAGAGGTGAAGAAGCGGCTAGTTCGCGCACAGCTCAGTAAAGCGGCAGCAAAGCGCTCTGGAGCGCCGCTTCAAGCCGAAAGACGCCGGGAAGCGGCACTTTCCTCCGGATAGGCTCCGGAGCCGCGCTTCTGCTTCTCTAGTCATCTCTAGCTTAGCGAAAAGCTTTCCCACTCCATTTGGCAAGGGGAGAGTGTACCTGCACTGCACACTAACCGCGGTTTGCAAAGAAAGAGGATTTGCTGCACATTCCAAGGACACGGCTCTTTCCGAGGCAATCTGCAACCTGCTGTCAGATGGAAGTGCTCTCTGCCCTCTCCTGCCCAGCTCTAGGTACTAGCGGGCACTTGCCAGCCTGGGCGAGGCAAACAACCTCAAGAGATGTCACAGAGCCTAAGTGGAGCACAGATGCTCAAAAGCAGCAAAGCTGAAGGGCCTGGCTGAGCTTCACTAGTGTGCAATTGACTGACTGCGAAAACAAAGCAGCAGAGCACCGGGCTTCTGGGCGCTGTGAAGGCAATTGCCAAAACCAGGCAGCTGCTCCTTCCCAAGCACAGGCAGCTGCCTATGTTCTTGCTTGTCGACAAACTCACCGCTGCCCTTCTTTTCAGCAGCTGCCACCGTCTTCTGTGCATCTCGGAGCCTCTGGCGACGAGCAAGACTTGCCAAGGTGGGACGCATCAGGACCAAGTCAAAACCCAGGCAAGTTGTCCTGGAACGCTTTCCATTCGCTTGCCGAGAGTGAATTCAAGAGGCAGGAGAGCGGCAGCCACCGTCCTCCGGCAGTCGGAAGGCTTCGCACACAAGTCCGCTTCTTTGCGGCTTCGTTCTTCGCCTCTTCCAAGCAACCTCCATCTCTGCTTCTCGGAGGCGAAGAAGCGGCTAATTCGCGCACAGCTCAGTAAAGCGGCAGCAAAGCGCTCTGGAGCGCCGCTTCAAGCCGAAAGACGCCGGGAAGCGGCACTTTCCTCCGGATAGCTCCGGAGCCGCGCTTCTGTTTCTCTAGTCATCTCTAGCTTAGCGAAAAGCTTTCCACTCATTTGGCAAGGGGAGAGCGTACCTGCACTGCACACTAACCGCGGTTTGCAAAGAAAGAGGATTTGCTGCACATTCCAAGGACACGGCTCTTTCCGAGGCAATTTGCAAGCTGCTGTCAGATGGAAGTGCTCTCTGCCCTCTCCTGCCCAGCTCTAGGTACTAGCGGGCACTTTCCAGCCTGGGCAAGGCAAACAACCTCCAGAGATGTCACACAGCATAAGTGGAGCACAGATGCTCAAAAGCAGCAAAGCTGAAGAGCCTGGCTCAGCTTCACTAGTGTGCAATTGACTGACTGCGAAAAACAAAGCAGCAGAGCACCGGGCTTCTGGGCGCTGTGAAGGCAATTGCCAAAACCAGGCAGCTGCTCCTTCCCAAGCACAGGCAGCTGCCTATGTTCTTGCTTGTCGACAAACTCACCGCTGCCCTTCTTTTCAGCAGCTGCCACCGTCTTCTGTGCATCTCGGAGCCTCTGGCGACGAGCAAGACTTGCCAAGGTGGGACGCATCAGGACCAAGTCAAAACCCAGGCAAGTTGTCCTGGAACGCTTTCCATTCGCTTGCCGAGAGTGAATTCAAGAGGCAGGAGAGCGGCAGCCACCGTCCTCCGGCAGTCGGAAGGCTTCGCACACAAGCCCGCTTCTTTGCGGCTTCGTTCTTCGCCTCTTCCAAGCAACCGCGATCTCTGCTTCTCAGAGGCGAAGAAGCGGCTAGTTCTCGCACAGCTCAGTAAAGCGGCAGCAAAGCGCTCTGGAGCGCCGGTTCAAGCCGAAAGACGCCGGGAAGCGGCACTTTCCTCCGGATAGCTCCGGAGCCGCGCTTCTGCTTCTCTAGTCATCTCTAGCTTAGCGAAAAGCTTTCCCACTCCATTTGGCAAGGGGAGAGTGTACCTGCACTGCACACTAACCGCGGTTTGCAAAGAAAGAGGATTTGCTGCACATTCCAAGGACACGGCTCTTTCCGAGGCAATCTGCAACCTGCTGTCAGATGGAAGTGCTCTCTGCCCTCTCCTGCCCAGCTCTAGCTACTAGCGGGCACTTGCCAGCCTGGGCGAGGCAAACAACCTCGAGAGATGTCACAGAGCCTAAGTGGAGCACAGATGCTCAAAAGCAGCAAAGCTGAAGAGCCTGGCTCAGCTTCACTAGTGTGCAATTGACTGACTGCGAAAAACAAAGCAGCAGAGCACGGGCTTCCGGGCGCTGTGAAGGCAATTGCCAAAACCAGGCAGCTGCTCCTTCCCAAGCACAGGCAGCTGCCTATGTTCTTGCTTGTCGACAAACTCACCGCTGCCCTTCTTTTCAGCAGCTGCCACCGTCTTCTGTGCATCTCGGAGCCTCTGGCGACGAGCAAGACTTGCCAAGGTGGGACGCATCAGGACCAAGTCAAAACCCAGGCAAGTTGTCCTGGAACGCTTTCCATTTGCTTGCCGAGAGTGAATTCAACAGGCAGGAGAGCGGCAGCCACCGTCCTCCGGCAGTCGGAAGGCTTCGCACACAAGCCCGCTTCTTTGCGGCTTCGTTCTTCGCCTCTTCCAAGCAACCGCGATCCCTGCTTCTCGGAGGCGAAGAAGCGGCTAATTCGCGCACAGCTCAGTAGAGCGGCAGCAGAGCGCTCCGGAGTGCCGCTTCAAGCCGAAAGACATCGGGAAGCGGCACTTTCATCCGGATAGCTCCGGAGCCGCGCTTCTGCTTCTCTAGTCATCTCTAGCTTAGCGAAAAGCTTTCCCACTCCATTTGGCAAGGGGAGAGCGTACCTGCACTGCACACTAACCGCGGTTTGCAAAGAAAGAGGATTTGCTGCAAATTCCAAGGACACGGCTCTTTCCGAGGCAATCTGCAACCTGCTGTCAGATGGAAGTGCTCTCTGCCCTCTCCTGCCCAGCTCTAGGTACTAGCGGGCACTTTCCAGCCTGGCCGAGGCAAACAACCTCGAGAGATGTCACAGAGCCTAAGTGGAGCACAGATGCTCAAAAGCAGCAAAGCTGAAGGGCCTGGCTCAGCTTCACTAGTGTGCAATTGACTGACTGCGAAAAACAAAGCAGCAGAGCACCGGGCTTCTGGGCGCTGTGAAGGCAATTGCCAAAACCAGGCAGCTGCTCCTTCCCAAGCACAGGCAGCTGCCTATGTTCTTGCTTGTCGACAAACTCACCGCTGCCCTTCTTTTCAGCAGCTGCCACCGTCTTCTGTGCATCTCGGAGCCTCTGGCGACGAGCAAGACTTGCCAAGGTGGGACGCATCAGGACCAAGTCAAAACCCAGGCAAGTTGTCCTGGAACGCTTTCCATTCGCTTGCCGAGAGTGAATTCAACAGGCAGGAGAGCGGCAGCCACCGTCCTCCGGCAGTCGGAAGGCTTCGCACACAAGCCCGCTTCTTTGCGGCTTCGTTCTTCGCCTCTTCCAAGCAACCGCGATCCCTGCTTCTCGGAGGCGCAGAAGCGGATAATTCGCGCACAGCTCAGCAGAGCGCCAGCGGAGCGCTCCGGAGCGCCGCTTCAAGCCGAAAGACATCGGGAAGCGGCACTTTCCTCCGGATAGCTCCGGAGCCGCGCTTCTGCTTCTCTAGTCATCTCTAGCTTAGCGAAAAGCTTTCCCACTCCATTTGCAAGGGAGAGCGTACCTGCACTGCACACTAACCGCGGTTTGCAAAGAAAGAGGATTTGCTGCACATTCCAAGGACACGGCTCTTTCCGAGGCAATCTGCAACCTGCTGTCAGATGGAAGTGCTCTCTGCCCTCTCCTGCCCAGCTCTAGGTACTAGCGGGCACTTGCCAGCCTGGGCGAGGCAAACAACCTCAAGAGATGTCACAGAGCCTAAGTGGAGCACAGATGCTCAAAGCAGCAAAGCTGAAGGGCCTGGCTCAGCTTCACTAGTGTGCAATTGACTGACTGCGAAAAACAAAGCAGCAGAGCACCGGGCTTCTGGGCGCTGTGAAGGCAATTGCCAAAACCAGGCAGCTGCTCCTTCCCAAGCACAGGCAGCTGCCTATGTTCTTGCTTGTCGACAAACTCACCGCTGCCCTTCTTTTCAGCAGCTGCCACCGTCTTCTGTGCATCTCGGAGCCTCTGGCGACGAGCAAGACTTGCCAAGGTGGGACGCATCAGGACCAAGTCAAAACCCAGGCAAGTTGTCCTGGAACGCTTTCCATTCGCTTGCCGAGAGTGAATTCAAGAGGCAGGAGAGCGGCAGCCACCGTCCTCCGGCAGTCGGAAGGCTTGGCACACAAGTCCGCTTCTTTGCGGCTTCGTTCTTCGCCTCTTCCAAGCAACCGCCATCTCTGCTTCTCGGAGGCGAAAGAAGCGGCTAATTCGCGCACAGCTCAGTAAAGCGGCAGCAAAGCGCTCTGGAGCGCCGCTTCAAGCCGAAAGACGCCGGGAAGCGGCACTTTCCTCCGGATAGCTCCGGAGCCGCGCTTCTGTTTCTCTAGTCATCTCTAGCTTAGCGAAAAGCTTTCCCACTCCATTTGGCAAGGGGAGAGCGTACCTGCACTGCACACTAACCGCGGTTTGCAAAGAAAGAGGATTTGCTGCACATTCCAAGGACACGGCTCTTTCCGAGGGCAATCTGCAAGCTGCTGTCAGATGGAAGTGCTCTCTGCCCTCTCCTGCCCAGCTCTAGGTACTAGCGGGCACTTTCCAGCCTGGGCGAGGCAAACAACCTCCAGAGATGTCACACAGCATAAGTGGAGCACAGATGCTCAAAAGCAGCAAAGCTGAAGAGCTGGCTCAGCTTCACTAGTGTGCAATTGACTGACTGCGAAAAACAAAGCAGCAGAGCACCGGGCTTCTGGGCGCTGTGAAGGCAATTGCCAAAACCAGGCAGCTGCTCCTTCCCAAGCACAGGCAGCTGCCTATGTTCTTGCTTGTCGACAAACTCACCGCTGCCCTTCTTTTCAGGAGCTGCCACCGTCTTCTGTGCATCTCGGAGCCTCTGGCGACGAGCAAGACTTGCAAGGTGGGGACGCATCAGGACCAAGTCAAAACCCAGGCAAGTTGTCCTGGAACGCTTTCCATTCGCTTGCCGAGAGTGAATTCAACAGGCAGGAGAGCGGCAGCCACCGTCCTCCAGCAGTCGGAAGGCTTCGCACACAAGCCCCGCTTCTTTGCGGCTTCGTTCTTCGCCTCTTCAAGCAACCGCGATCTCTGCTTCTCAGAGGTGAAGAAGCGGCTAGTTCGCGCACAGCTCAGTAAAGCGGCAGCAAAGCGCTCTGGAGCGCCGCTTCAAGCCGAAAGACGCCGGGAAGCGGCACTTTCCTCCGGATAGCTCCGGAGCCGCGCTTCTGCTTCTCTAGTCATCTCTAGCTTAGCGAAAAGCTTTCCCACTCCATTTGGCAAGGGGAGAGCGTACCTGCACTGCACACTAACCGCGGTTTGCAAAGAAAGAGGATTTGCTGCACATTCAAGGACACGGCTCTTTCCGAGGCAATTTGCAAGCTGCTGTCAGATGGAAGTGCTCTCTGCCCTCTCCTGCCCAGCTCTAGGTACTAGCGGGCACTTTCCAGCCTGGGCAAGGCAAACAACCTCCAGAGATGTCACACAGCATAAGTGGAGCACAGATGCTCAAAAGCAGCAAAGCTGAAGAGCCTGGCTCAGCTTCACTAGTGTGCAATTGACTGACTGCGAAAAACAAAGCAGCAGAGCACCGGGCTTCTGGGCGCTGTGAAGGCAATTGCCAAAACCAGGCAGCTGCTCCTTCCCAAGCACAGGCAGCTGCCTATGTTCTTGCTTGTCGACAAACTCACCGCTGCCCTTCTTTTCAGCAGCTGCCACCGTCTTCTGTGCATCTCGGAGCCTCTGGCGACGAGCAAGACTTGCCAAGGTGGGACGCATCAGGACCAAGTCAAAACCCAGGCAAGTTGTCCTGGAACGCTTTCCATTCGCTTGCCGAGAGTGAATTCAACAGGCAGGAGAGCGGCAGCCACCGTCCTCCGGCAGTCGGAAGGCTTCGCACACAAGCCCGCTTCTTTGCGGCTTCGTTCTTCGCCTCTTCCAAGCAACCGCGATCTCTGCTTCTCAGAGGCGAAGAAGCGGCTAGTTCTCGCACAGCTCAGTAAAGCGGCAGCAAAGCGCTCTGGAGCGCCGGTTCAAGCCGAAAGACGCCGGGAAGCGGCACTTTCCTCCGGATAGCTCCGGAGCCGCGCTTCTGCTTCTCTAGTCATCTCTAGCTTAGCGAAAAGCTTTCCCACTCCATTTGGCAAGGGGAGAGTGTACCTGCACTGCACACTAACCGCGGTTTGCAAAGAAAGAGGATTTGCTGCACATTCCAAGGACACGGCTCTTTCCGAGGCAATCTGCAACCTGCTGTCAGATGGAAGTGCTCTCTGCCCTCTCCTGCCCAGCTCTAGCTACTAGCGGGCACTTGCCAGCCTGGGCGAGGCAAACAACCTCGAGAGATGTCACAGAGCCTAAGTGGAGCACAGATGCTCAAAAGCAGCAAAGCTGAAGAGCCTGGCTCAGCTTCACTAGTGTGCAATTGACTGACTGCGAAAAACAAAGCAGCAGAGCACCGGGCTTCTGGGCGCTGTGAAGGCAATTGCCAAAACCAGGCAGCTGCTCCTTCCCAAGCACAGGCAGCTGCCTATGTTCTTGCTTGTCGACAAACTCACCGCTGCCCTTCTTTTCAGCAGCTGCCACCGTCTTCTGTGCATCTCGGAGCCTCTGGCGACGAGCAAGACTTGCCAAGGTGGGACGCATCAGGACCAAGTCAAAACCCAGGCAAGTTGTCCTGGAACGCTTTCCATTTGCTTGCCGAGAGTGAATTCAACAGGCAGGAGAGCGGCAGCCACCGTCCTCCGGCAGTCGGAAGGCTTCGCACACAAGCCCGCTTCTTTGCGGCTTCGTTCTTCGCCTCTTCCAAGCAACCGCGATCCCTGCTTCTCGGAGGCGAAGAAGCGGCTAATTCGCGCACAGCTCAGTAGAGCGGCAGCAGAGCGCTCCGGAGTGCCGCTTCAAGCCGAAAGACGCCGGGAAGCGGCACTTTCATCCGGATAGCTCCGGAGCCGCGCTTCTGCTTCTCTAGTCATCTCTAGCTTAGCGAAAAGCTTTCCCACTCCATTTGGCAAGGGGAGAGCGTACCTGCACTGCACACTAACCGCGGTTTGCAAAGAAAGAGGATTTGCTGCAAATTCCAAGGACACGGCTCTTTCCGAGGCAATCTGCAACCTGCTGTCAGATGGAAGTGCTCTCTGCCCTCTCCTGCCCAGCTCTAGGTACTAGCGGGCACTTGCCAGCCTGGCCGAGGCAAACAACCTCGAGAGATGTCACAGAGCCTAAGTGGAGCACAGATGCTCAAAAGCAGCAAAGCTGAAGAGCCTGGCTCAGCTTCACTAGTGTGCAATTGACTGACTGCGAAAAACAAAGCAGCAGAGCACCGGGCTTCTGGGCGCTGTGAAGGCAATTGCCAAAACCAGGCAGCTGCTCCTTCCCAAGCACAGGCAGCTGCCTATGTTCTTGCTTGTCGACAAACTCACCGCTGCCCTTCTTTTCAGCAGCTGCCACCGTCTTCTGTGCATCTCGGAGCCTCTGGCGACGAGCAAGACTTGCCAAGGTGGGAGGCATCAGGACCAAGTCAAAACCCAGGCAAGTTGTCCTGGAACGCTTTCCATTCGCTTGCCGAGAGTGAATTCAAGAGGCAGGAGAGCGGCAGCCACCGTCCTCCGGCAGTCGGAAGGCTTCGCACACAAGCCCGCTTCTTTGCGGCTTCGTTCTTCGCCTCTTCCAAGCAACCGCGATCTCTGCTTCTCAGAGGCGAAGAAGCGGCTAGTTCGCGCACAGCTCAGTAAAGCGGCAGCAAAGCGCTCTGGAGCGCCGGTTCAAGCCGAAAGACGCCGGGAAGCGGCACTTTCCTCCGGATAGCTCCGGAGCCGCGCTTCTGCTTCTCTAGTCATCTCTAGCTTAGCGAAAAGCTTTCCCACTCCATTTGGCAAGGGGAGAGTGTACCTGCACTGCACACTAACCGCGGTTTGCAAAGAAAGAGGATTTGCTGCACATTCCAAGGACACGGCTCTTTCCGAGGCAATCTGCAACCTGCTGTCAGATGGAAGTGCTCTCTGCCCTCTCCTGCCCAGCTCTAGGTACTAGCGGGCACTTGCCAGCCTGGGCGAGGCAAACAACCTCGAGAGATGTCACAGAGCCTAAGTGGAGCACAGATGCTCAAAAGCAGCAAAGCTGAAGAGCCTGGCTCAGCTTCACTAGTGTGCAATTGACTGACTGCGAAAAACAAAGCAGCAGAGCACCGGGCTTCTGGGCGCTGTGAAGGCAATTGCCAAAACCAGGCAGCTGCTCCTTCCCAAGCACAGGCAGCTGCCTATGTTCTTGCTTGTCGACAAACTCACCGCTGCCCTTCTTTTCAGCAGCTGCCACCGTCTTCTGTGCATCTCGGAGCCTCTGGCGACGAGCAAGACTTGCCAAGGTGGGACGCATCAGGACCAAGTCAAAACCCAGGCAAGTTGTCCTGGAACGCTTTCCATTCGCTTGCCGAGAGTGAATTCAACAGGCAGGAGAGCGGCAGCCACCGTCCTCCGGCAGTCGGAAGGCTTCGCACACAAGCCCGCTTCTTTGCGGCTTCGTTCTTCGCCTCTTCCAAGCAACCGCGATCTCTGCTTCTCAGAGGCGAAGAAGCGGCTAGTTCGCGCACAGCTCAGTAAAGCGGCAGCAAAGCGCTCTGGAGCGCCGGTTCAAGCCGAAAGACGCCGGGAAGCGGCACTTTCCTCCGGATAGCTCCGGAGCCGCGCTTCTGCTTCTCTAGTCATCTCTAGCTTAGCGAAAAGCTTTCCCACTCCATTTGGCAAGGGGAGAGTGTACCTGCACTGCACACTAACCGCGGTTTGCAAAGAAAGAGGATTTGCTGCACATTCCAAGGACACGGCTCTTTCCGAGGCAATCTGCAACCTGCTGTCAGATGGAAGTGCTCTCTGCCCTCTCCTGCCCAGCTCTAGCTACTAGCGGGCACTTGCCAGCCTGGGCGAGGCAAACAACCTCGAGAGATGTCACAGAGCCTAAGTGGAGCACAGATGCTCAAAAGCAGCAAAGCTGAAGAGCCTGGCTCAGCTTCACTAGTGTGCAATTGACTGACTGCGAAAAACAAAGCAGCAGAGCACCGGGCTTCCGGGCGCTGTGAAGGCAATTGCCAAAACCAGGCAGCTGCTCCTTCCCAAGCACAGGCAGCTGCCTATGTTCTTGCTTGTCGACAAACTCACCGCTGCCCTTCTTTTCAGCAGCTGCCACCGTCTTCTGTGCATCTCGGAGCCTCTGGCGACGAGCAAGACTTGCCAAGGTGGGAGGCATCAGGACCAAGTCAAAACCCAGGCAAGTTGTCCTGGAACGCTTTCCATTCGCTTGCCGAGAGTGAATTCAACAGGCAGGAGAGCGGCAGCCACCGTCCTCCGGCAGTCGGAAGGCTTCGCACACAAGCCCGCTTCTTTGCGGCTTCGTTCTTCGCCTCTTCCAAGCAACCGCGATCCCTGCTTCTCGGAGGCGAAGAAGCGGCTAATTCGCGCACAGCTCAGTAGAGCGGCAGCAGAGCGCTCCGGAGTGCCGCTTCAAGCCGAAAGACATCGGGAAGCGGCACTTTCATCCGGATAGCTCCGGAGCCGCGCTTCTGCTTCTCTATTCATCTCTAGCTTAGCGAAAAGCTTTCCCACTCCATTTGGCAAGGGGAGAGCGTACCTGCACTGCACACTAACCGCGGTTTGCAAAGAAAGAGGATTTGCTGCAAATTCCAAGGACACGGCTCTTTCCGAGGCAATCTGCAACCTGCTGTCAGATGGAAGTGCTCTCTGCCCTCTCCTGCCCAGCTCTAGGTACTAGCGGGCACTTGCCAGCCTGGCCGAGGCAAACAACCTCGAGAGATGTCACAGAGCCTAAGTGGAGCACAGATGCTCAAAAGCAGCAAAGCTGAAGAGCCTGGCTCAGCTTCACTAGTGTGCAATTGACTGACTGTGAAAAACAAAGCAGCAGAGCACCGGGCTTCTGGGCGCTGTGAAGGCAATTGCCAAAACCAGGCAGCTGCTCCTTCCCAAGCACAGGCAGCTGCCTATGTTCTTGCTTGTCGACAAACTCACCGCTGCCCTTCTTTTCAGCAGCTGCCACCGTCTTCTGTGCATCTCGGAGCCTCTGGCGACGAGCAAGACTTGCCAAGGTGGGAGGCATCAGGACCAAGTCAAAACCCAGGCAAGTTGTCCTGGAACGCTTTCCATTCGCTTGCCGAGAGTGAATTCAAGAGGCAGGAGAGCGGCAGCCACCGTCCTCCGGCAGTCGGAAGGCTTCGCACACAAGCCCGCTTCTTTGCGGCTTCGTTCTTCGCCTCTTCCAAGCAACCGCGATCTCTGCTTCTCAGAGGCGAAGAAGCGGCTAGTTCGCGCACAGCTCAGTAAAGCGGCAGCAAAGCGCTCTGGAGCGCCGGTTCAAGCCGAAAGACGCCGGGAAGCGGCACTTTCCTCCGGATAGCTCCGGAGCCGCGCTTCTGCTTCTCTAGTCATCTCTAGCTTAGCGAAAAGCTTTCCCACTCCATTTGGCAAGGGGAGAGTGTACCTGCACTGCACACTAACCGCGGTTTGCAAAGAAAGAGGATTTGCTGCACATTCCAAGGACACGGCTCTTTCCGAGGCAATCTGCAACCTGCTGTCAGATGGAAGTGCTCTCTGCCCTCTCCTGCCCAGCTCTAGGTACTAGCGGGCACTTGCCAGCCTGGCCGAGGCAAACAACCTCGAGAGATGTCACAGAGCCTAAGTGGAGCACAGATGCTCAAAAGCAGCAAAGCTGAAGAGCCTGGCTCAGCTTCACTAGTGTGCAATTGACTGACTGCGAAAAACAAAGCAGCAGAGCACCGGGCTTCTGGGCGCTGTGAAGGCAATTGCCAAAACCAGGCAGCTGCTCCTTCCCAAGCACAGGCAGCTGCCTATGTTCTTGCTTGTCGACAAACTCACCGCTGCCCTTCTTTTCAGCAGCTGCCACCGTCTTCTGTGCATCTCGGAGCCTCTGGCGACGAGCAAGACTTGCCAAGGTGGGACGCATCAGGACCAAGTCAAAACCAGGCAAGTTGTCCTGGAACGCTTTCCATTCGCTTGCCGAGAGTGAATTCAACAGGCAGGAGAGCGGCAGCCACCGTCCTCCGGCAGTCGGAAGGCTTCGCACACAAGCCCGCTTCTTTGCGGCTTCGTTCTTCGCCTCTTCCAAGCAACCGCGATCTCTGCTTCTCAGAGGCGAAGAAGCGGCTAGTTCTCGCACAGCTCAGTAAAGCGGCAGCAAAGCGCTCTGGAGCGCCGGTTCAAGCGAAAGACGCCGGGAAGCGGCACTTTCCTCCGGATAGCTCCGGAGCCGCGCTTCTGCTTCTCTAGTCATCTCTCTAGCTTAGCGAAAAGCTTTCCCACTCCATTTGGCAAGGGGAGAGCGTACCTGCACTGCACACTAACCGCGGTTTGCAAAGAAAGAGGATTTGCTGCACATTCCAAGGACACGGCTCTTTCCGAGGCAATCTGCAACCTGCTGTCAGATGGAAGTGCTCTCTGCCCTCTCCTGCCCAGCTCTAGCTACTAGCGGGCACTTGCCAGCCTGGCCGAGGCAAACAACCTCCAGAGATGCCACAGAGCCTAAGTGGAGCACAGATGCTCAAAAGCAGCAAAGCTGAAGAGCCTGGCTCAGCTTGACTAGTGTGCAATTGACTGACTGCGAAAAACAAAGCAGCAGAGCACCGGGCTTCTGGGCGCTGTGAAGGCAATTGCCAAAACCAGGCAGCTGCTCCTTCCCAAGCACAGGCAGCTGCCTATGTTCTTGCTTGTCGACAAACTCACCGCTGCCCTTCTTTTCAGCAGCTGCCACCGTCTTCTGTGCATCTCGGAGCCTCTGGCGACGAGCAAGACTTGCCAAGGTGGGACGCATCAGGACCAAGTCAAAACCCAGGCAAGTTGTCCTGGAACGCTTTCCATTCGCTTGCCGAGAGTGAATTCAACAGGCAGGAGAGCGGCAGCCACCGTCCTCCGGCAGTCGGAAGGCTTGGCACACAAGCCCGCTTCTTTGCGGCTTCGTTCTTCGCCTCTTCCAAGCAACCGCCATCTCTGCTTCTCGGAGGCGAAGAAGCGGCTAATTCGCGCACAGCTCAGTAAAGCGGCAGCAAAGCGCTCTGGAGCGCCGCTTCAAGCCGAAAGACTCCGGGAAGCGGCACTTTCCTCCGGATAGCTCCGGAGCCGCGCTTCTGCTTCTCTAGTCATCTCTATCTCAGCGAAAAGCTTTCCCACTCCATTTGGCAAGGGGAGAGCGTACCTGCACTGCACACTAACCGCGGTTTGCAAAGAAAGAGGATTTGCTGCACATTCCAAAGACACGGCTCTTTCCGAGGCAATCTGCAACCTGCTGTCAGATGGAAGTGCTCTCTGCCCTCTCCTGCCCAGCTCTAGCTACTAGCGGGCACTTTCCAGCCTGGCCGAGGCAAACAACCTCGAGAGATGTCACAGAGCCTAAGTGGAGCACAGATGCTCAAAAGCAGCAAAGCTGAAGAGCCTGGCTCAGCTTGACTAGTGTGCAATTGACTGACTGCGAAAAACAAAGCAGCAGAGCACCGGGCTTCTGGGCGCTGTGAAGGCAATTGCCAAAACCAGGCAGCTGCTCCTTCCCAAGCACAGGCAGCTGCCTATGTTCTTGCTTGTCGACAAACTCACCGCTGCCCTTCTTTTCAGCAGCTGCCACCGTCTTCGGTGCATCTCGGAGCCTCTGGCGACGAGCAAGACTTGCTAAGGTGGGACGCATCAGGACCAAGTCAAAACCCAGGCAAGTTGTCCTGGAACGCTTTCCATTCGCTTGCCGAGAGTGAATTCAACAGGCAGGAGAGCGGCAGCCACCGTCCTCCGGCAGTCGGAAGGCTTCGCACACAAGCCCGCTTCTTTGCGGCTTCGTTCTTCGCCTCTTCCAAGCAACCGCGATCTCTGCTTCTCAGAGGCGAAGAAGCGGCTAATTCGCGCACAGCTCAGTAAAGCGGCAGCAAAGCGCTCTGGAGCGCCGCTTCAAGCCGAAAGACGCCGGGAAGCGGCACTTTCCTCCGGATAGCTCCGGAGCCGCGCTTCTGCTTCTCTAGTCATCTCTAGCTTAGCGAAAAGCTTTCCCACTCCATTTGGCAAGGGGAGAGCGTACCTGCACTGCACACTAACCGCGGTTTGCAAAGAAAGAGGATTTGCTGCACATTCCAAGGACACGGCTCTTTCCGAGGCAATCTGCAACCTGCTGTCAGATGGAAGTGCTCTCTGCCCTCTCCTGCCCAGCTCTAGGTACTAGCGGGCACTTTCCAGCCTGGCCGAGGCAAACAACCTCGAGAGATGTCACAGAGCCTAAGTGGAGCACAGATGCTCAAAAGCAGCAAAGCTGAAGAGCCTGGCTCAGCTTCACTAGTGTGCAATTGACTGACTGCGAAAAACAAAGCAGCAGAGCACCGGGCTTCTGGGCGCTGTGAAGGCAATTGCCAAAACCAGGCAGCTGCTCCTTCCCAAGCACAGGCAGCTGCCTATGTTCTTGCTTGTCGACAAACTCACCGCTGCCCTTCTTTTCAGCAGCTGCCACCGTCTTCTGTGCATCTCGGAGCCTCTGGCGACGAGCAAGACTTGCCAAGGTGGGACGCATCAGGACCAAGTCAAAACCCAGGCAAGTTGTCCTGGAACGCTTTCCATTCGCTTGCCGAGAGTGAATTCAACAGGCAGGAGAGCGGCAGCCACCGTCCTCCGGCAGTCGGAAGGCTTGGCACACAAGCCCGCTTCTTTGCGGCTTCGTTCTTCGCCTCTTCCAAGCAACCGCGATCCCTGCTTCTCGGAGGCGCAGAAGCGGATAATTCGCGCACAGCTCAGCAGAGCGCCAGCGGAGCGCTCCGGAGCGCCGCTTCAAGCCGAAAGACATCGGGAAGCGGCACTTTCCTCCGGATAGCTCCGGAGCCGCGCTTCTGCTTCTCTAGTCATCTCTATCTCAGCGAAAAGCTTTCCCACTCCATTTGGCAAGGGGAGAGCGTACCTGCACTGCACACTAACCGCGGTTTGCAAAGAAAGAGGATTTGCTGCACATTCCAAGGACACGGCTCTTTCCGAGGCAATCTGCAACCTGCTGTCAGATGGAAGTGCTCTCTGCCCTCTCCTGCCCAGCTCTAGGTACTAGCGGGCACTTTCCAGCCTGGCCGAGGCAAACAACCTCAAGAGATGTCACAGAGCCTAAGTGGAGCACAGATGCTCAAAAGCAGCAAAGCTGAAGGGCCTGGCTCAGCTTCACTAGTGTGCAATTGACTGACTGCGAAAAACAAAGCAGCAGAGCACCGGGCTTCTGGGCGCTGTGAAGGCAATTGCCAAAACCAGGCAGCTGCTCCTTCCCAAGCACAGGCAGCTGCCTATGTTCTTGCTTGTCGACAAACTCACCGCTGCCCTTCTTTTCAGCAGCTGCCACCGTCTTCTGTGCATCTCGGAGCCTCTGGCGACGAGCAAGACTTGCCAAGGTGGGACGCATCAGGACCAAGTCAAAACCCAGGCAAGTTGTCCTGGAACGCTTTCCATTCGCTTGCCGAGAGTGAATTCAACAGGCAGGAGAGCGGCAGCCACCGTCCTCCGGCAGTCGGAAGGCTTCGCACACAAGCCCGCTTCTTTGTGGCTTCGTTCTTCGCCTCTTCCAAGCAACCGCGATCTCTGCTTCTCAGAGGCGAAGAAGCGGCTAGTTCGCGCACAGCTCAGTAAAGCGGCAGCAAAGCGCTCTGGAGCGCCGCTTCAAGCCGAAAGACGCCGGGAAGCGGCACTTTCCTCCGGATAGCTCCGGAGCCGCGCTTCTGCTTCTCTAGTCATCTCTAGCTTAGCGAAAAGCTTTCCCACTCCATTTGGCAAGGGGAGAGTGTACCTGCACTGCACACTAACCGCGGTTTGCAAAGAAAGAGGATTTGCTGCACATTCCAAGGACACGGCTCTTTCCGAGGCAATCTGCAACCTGCTGTCAGATGGAAGTGCTCTCTGCCCTCTCCTGCCCAGCTCTAGGTACTAGCGGGCACTTTCCAGCCTGGCCGAGGCAAACAACCTCGAGAGATGTCACAGAGCCTAAGTGGAGCACAGATGCTCAAAAGCAGCAAAGCTGAAGAGCCTGGCTCAGCTTCACTAGTGTGCAATTGACTGACTGCGAAAAACAAAGCAGCAGAGCACCGGGCTTCTGGGCGCTGTGAAGGCAATTGCCAAAACCAGGCAGCTGCTCCTTCCCAAGCACAGGCAGCTGCCTATGTTCTTGCTTGTCGACAAACTCACCGCTGCCCTTCTTTTCAGCAGCTGCCACCGTCTTCTGTGCATCTCGGAGCCTCTGGCGACGAGCAAGACTTGCCAAGGTGGGACGCATCAGGACCAAGTCAAAACCCAGGCAAGTTGTCCTGGAACGCTTTCCATTCGCTTGCCGAGAGTGAATTCAACAGGCAGGAGAGCGGCAGCCACCGTCCTCCGGCAGTCGGAAGGCTTCGCACACAAGCCCGCTTCTTTGCGGCTTCGTTCTTCGCCTCTTCCAAGCAACCGCGATCCCTGCTTCTCGGAGGCGCAGAAGCGGATAATTCGCGCACAGCTCAGCAGAGCGCCAGCGGAGCGCTCCGGAGCGCCGCTTCAAGCCGAAAGACATCGGGAAGCGGCACTTTCCTCCGGATAGCTCCGGAGCCGCGCTTCTGCTTCTCTAGTCATCTCTATCTCAGCGAAAAGCTTTCCCACTCCATTTGGCAAGGGGAGAGCGTACCTGCACTGCACACTAACCGCGGTTTGCAAAGAAAGAGGATTTGCTGCACATTCCAAGGACACGGCTCTTTCCGAGGCAATCTGCAACCTGCTGTCAGATGGAAGTGCTCTCTGCCCTCTCCTGCCCAGCTCTAGGTACTAGCGGGCACTTTCCAGCCTGGCCGAGGCAAACAACCTCCAGAGATGTCACAGAGCCTAAGTGGAGCACAGATGCTCAAAAGCAGCAAAGCTGAAGAGCCTGGCTCAGCTTCACTAGTGTGCAATTGACTGACTGCGAAAAACAAAGCAGCAGAGCACCGGGCTTCTGGGCGCTGTGAAGGCAATTGCCAAAACCAGGCAGCTGCTCCTTCCCAAGCACAGGCAGCTGCCTATGTTCTTGCTTGTCGACAAACTCACCGCTGCCCTTCTTTTCAGCAGCTGCCACCGTCTTCTGTGCATCTCGGAGCCTCTGGCGACGAGCAAGACTTGCCAAGGTGGGACGCATCAGGACCAAGTCAAAACCCAGGCAAGTTGTCCTGGAACGCTTTCCATTCGCTTGCCGAGAGTGAATTCAAGAGGCAGGAGAGCGGCAGCCACCGTCCTCCGGCAGTCGGAAGGCTTCGCACACAAGCCCGCTTCTTTGTGGCTTCGTTCTTCGCCTCTTCCAAGCAACCGCGATCTCTGCTTCTCAGAGGCGCAGAAGCGGCTAGTTCGCGCACAGCTCAGTAAAGCGGCAGCAAAGCGCTCTGGAGCGCCGCTTCAAGCCGAAAGACGCCGGGAAGCGGCACTTTCCTCCGGATAGCTCCGGAGCCGCGCTTCTGCTTCTCTAGTCATCTCTAGCTTAGAGAAAAGCTTTCCCACTCCATTTGGCAAGGGGAGAGTGTACCTGCACTGCACACTAACCGCGGTTTGCAAAGAAAGAGGATTTGCTGCACATTCCAAGGACACGGCTCTTTCCGAGGCAATCTGCAACCTGCTGTCAGATGGAAGTGCTCTCTGCCCTCTCCTGCCCAGCTCTAGGTACTAGCGGGCACTTTCCAGCCTGGCCGAGGCAAACAACCTCGAGAGATGTCACAGAGCCTAAGTGGAGCACAGATGCTCAAAAGCAGCAAAGCTGAAGAGCCTGGCTCAGCTTCACTAGTGTGCAATTGACTGACTGCGAAAAACAAAGCAGCAGAGCACCGGGCTTCTGGGCGCTGTGAAGGCAATTGCCAAAACCAGGCAGCTGCTCCTTCCCAAGCACAGGCAGCTGCCTATGTTCTTGCTTGTCGACAAATTCACCGCTGCCCTTCTTTTCAGCAGCTGCCACCGTCTTCTGTGCATCTCGGAGCCTCTGGCGACGAGCAAGACTTGCCAAGGTGGGACGCATCAGGACCAAGTCAAAACCCAGGCAAGTTGTCCTGGAACGCTTTCCATTCGCTTGCCGAGAGTGAATTCAACAGGCAGGAGAGCGGCAGCCACCGTCCTCCGGCAGTCGGAAGGCTTCGCACACAAGCCCGCTTCTTTGCGGCTTCGTTCTTCGCCTCTTCCAAGCAACCGCGATCCCTGCTTCTCGGAGGCGAAGAAGCGGCTAATTCGCGCACAGCTCAGTAGAGCGGCAGCAGAGCGCTCCGGAGTGCCGCTTCAAGCCGAAAGACATCGGGAAGCGGCACTTTCCTCCGGATAGCTCCGGAGCCGCGCTTCTGCTTCTCTAGTCATCTCTAGCTTAGCGAAAAGCTTTCCCACTCCATTTGGCAAGGGGAGAGTGTACCTGCACTGCACACTAACCGCGGTTTGCAAAGAAAGAGGATTTGCTGCACATTCCAAGGACACGGCTCTTTCCGAGGCAATCTGCAACCTGCTGTCAGATGGAAGTGCTCTCTGCCCTCTCCTGCCCAGCTCTAGCTACTAGCGGGCACTTTCCAGCCTGGCCGAGGCAAACAACCTCGAGAGATGTCACAGAGCCTAAGTGGAGCACAGATGCTCAAAAGCAGCAAAGCTGAAGAGCCTGGCTCAGCTTCACTAGTGTGCAATTGACTGACTGCGAAAAACAAAGCAGCAGAGCACCGGGCTTCTGGGCGCTGTGAAGGCAATTGCCAAAACCAGGCAGCTGCTCCTTCCCAAGCACAGGCAGCTGCCTATGTTCTTGCTTGTCGACAAACTCACCGCTGCCCTTCTTTTCAGCAGCTGCCACCGTCTTCTGTGCATCTCGGAGCCTCTGGCGACGAGCAAGACTTGCCAAGGTGGGAGGCATCAGGACCAAGTCAAAACCCAGGCAAGTTGTCCTGGAACGCTTTCCATTCGCTTGCCGAGAGTGAATTCAACAGGCAGGAGAGCGGCAGCCACCGTCCTCCGGCAGTCGGAAGGGTTGGCACACAAGCCCGCTTCTTTGCGGCTTCGTTCTTCGCCTCTTCCAAGCAACCGCGATCCCTGCTTCTCGGAGGCGAAGAAGCGGATAATTCGCGCACAGCTCAGCAGAGCGCCAACGGAGCGCTCCGGAGCGCCGCTTCAAGCCGAAAGACATCGGGAAGCGGCACTTTCCTCCGGATAGCTCCGGAGCCGCGCTTCTGCTTCTCTAGTCATCTCTATCTCAGCGAAAAGCTTTCCCACTCCATTTGGCAAGGGGAGAGCGTACCTGCACTGCACACTAACCGCGGTTTGCAAAGAAAGAGGATTTGCTGCACATTCCAAGGACACGGCTCTTTCCGAGGCAATCTGCAACCTGCTGTCAGATGGAAGTGCTCTCTGCCCTCTCCTGCCCAGCTCTAGGTACTAGCGGGCACTTTCCAGCCTGGCCGAGGCAAACAACCTCAAGAGATGTCACAGAGCCTAAGTGGAGCACAGATGCTCAAAAGCAGCAAAGCTGAAGGGCCTGGCTCAGCTTCACTAGTGTGCAATTGACTGACTGCGAAAAACAAAGCAGCAGAGCACCGGGCTTCTGGGCGCTGTGAAGGCAATTGCCAAAACCAGGCAGCTGCTCCTTCCCAAGCACAGGCAGCTGCCTATGTTCTTGCTTGTCGACAAACTCACCGCTGCCCTTCTTTTCAGCAGCTGCCACCGTCTTCTGTGCATCTCGGAGCCTCTGGCGACGAGCAAGACTTGCCAAGGTGGGACGCATCAGGACCAAGTCAAAACCCAGGCAAGTTGTCCTGGAACGCTTTCCATTCGCTTGCCGAGAGTGAATTCAACAGGCAGGAGAGCGGCAGCCACCGTCCTCCGGCAGTCGGAAGGCTTCGCACACAAGCCCGCTTCTTTGCGGCTTCGTTCTTCGCCTCTTCCAAGCAACCGCGATCTCTGCTTCTCAGAGGCGAAGAAGCGGCTAGTTCGCGTACAGCTCAGTAAAGCGGCAGCAAAGCGCTCTGGAGCGCCGCTTCTGCCGAAAGACGCCGGGAAGCGGCACTTTCCTCCGGATAGCTCCGGAGCCGCGCTTCTGCTTCTCTAGTCATCTCTAGCTTAGCGAAAAGCTTTCCCACTCCATTTGGCAAGGGGAGAGTGTACCTGCACTGCACACTAACCGCGGTTTGCAAAGAAAGAGGATTTGCTGCACATTCCAAGGACACGGCTCTTTCCGAGGCAATCTGCAACCTGCTGTCAGATGGAAGTGCTCTCTGCCCTCTCCTGCCCAGCTCTAGGTACTAGCGGGCACTTGCCAGCCTGGCCGAGGCAAACAACCTCGAGAGATGTCACAGAGCCTAAGTGGAGCACAGATGCTCAAAAGCAGCAAAGCTGAAGAGCCTGGCTCAGCTTCACTAGTGTGCAATTGACTGACTGCGAAAAACAAAGCAGCAGAGCACCGGGCTTCTGGGCGCTGTGAAGGCAATTGCCAAAACCAGGCAGCTGCTCCTTCCCAAGCACAGGCAGCTGCCTATGTTCTTGCTTGTCGACAAACTCACCGCTGCCCTTCTTTTCAGCAGCTGCCACCGTCTTCTGTGCATCTCGGAGCCTCTGGCGACGAGCAAGACTTGCCAAGGTGGGACGCATCAGGACCAAGTCAAAACCCAGGCAAGTTGTCCTGGAACGCTTTCCATTCGCTTGCCGAGAGTGAATTCAACAGGCAGGAGAGCAGCAGCCACCGTCCTCCGGCAGTCGGAAGGCTTCGCACACAAGCCCGCTTCTTTGCGGCTTCGTTCTTCGCCTCTTCCAAGCAACCGCGATCTCTGCTTCTCGGAGGCGAAGAAGCGGCTAATTCGCGCACAGCTCAGTAGAGCGGCAGCAGAGCGCTCCGGAGTGCCGCTTCAAGCCGAAAGACATCGGGAAGCGGCACTTTCCTCCGGATAGCTCCGGAGCCGCGCTTCTGCTTCTCTAGTCATCTCTAGCTTAGCGAAAACCTTTCCCACTCCATTTGGCAAGGGGAGAGTGTACCTGCACTGCACACTAACCGCGGTTTGCAAAGAAAGAGGATTTGCTGCACATTCCAAGGACACGGCTCTTTCCGAGGCAATCTGCAACCTGCTGTCAGATGGAAGTGCTCTCTGCCCTCTCCTGCCCAGCTCTAGGTACTAGCGGGCACTTGCCAGCCTGGGCGAGGCAAACAACCTCCAGAGATGTCACACAGCATAAGTGGAGCACAGATGCTCAAAAGCAGCAAAGCTGAAGAGCCTGGCTCAGCTTCACTAGTGTGCAATTGACTGACTGCGAAAAACAAAGCAGCAGAGCACCGGGCTTCTGGGCGCTGTGAAGGCAATTGCCAAAACCAGGCAGCTGCTCCTTCCCAAGCACAGGCAGCTGCCTATGTTCTTGCTTGTCGACAAACTCACCGCTGCCCTTCTTTTCAGCAGCTGCCACCGTCTTCGGTGCATCTCGGAGCCTCTGGCGACGAGCAAGACTTGCCAAGGTGGGACGCATCAGGACCAAGTCAAAACCCAGGCAAGTTGTCCTGGAACGCTTTCCATTCGCTTGCCGAGAGTGAATTCAACAGGCAGGAGAGCGGCAGCCACCGTCCTCCGGCAGTCGGAAGGGTTGGCACACAAGCCCGCTTCTTTGCGGCTTCGTTCTTCGCCTCTTCCAAGCAACCGCGATCCCTGCTTCTCGGAGGCGAAGAAGCGGCTAGTTCGCGCACAGCTCAGTAAAGCGGCAGCAAAGCGCTCTGGAGCGCCGCTTCAAGCCGAAAGACGCCGGGAAGCGGCACTTTCCTCCGGATAGCTCCGGAGCCGCGCTTCTGCTTCTCTAGTCATCTCTAGCTTAGCGAAAAGCTTTCCCACTCCATTTGGCAAGGGGAGAGTGTACCTGCACTGCACACTAACCGCGGTTTGCAAAGAAAGAGGATTTGCTGCACATTCCAAGGACATGGCTCTTTCCAAGGCAATCTGCAACCTGCTGTCAGATGGAAGTGCTCTCTGCCCTCTCCTGCCCAGCTCTAGGTACTAGCGGGCACTTTCCAGCCTGGGCGAGGCAAACAACCTCCAGAGATGTCACAGAGCCTAAGTGGAGCACAGATGCTCAAAAGCAGCAAAGCTGAAGAGCCTGGCTCAGCTTCACTAGTGTGCAATTGACTGACTGCGAAAAACAAAGCAGCAGAGCACCGGGCTTCTGGGCGCTGTGAAGGCAATTGCCAAAACCAGGCAGCTGCTCCTTCCCAAGCACAGGCAGCTGCCTATGTTCTTGCTTGTCGACAAACTCACCGCTGCCCTTCTTTTCAGCAGCTGCCACCGTCTTCTGTGCATCTCGGAGCCTCTGGCGACGAGCAAGACTTGCCAAGGTGGGACGCATCAGGACCAAGTCAAAACCCAGGCAAGTTGTCCTGGAACGCTTTCCATTCGCTTGCCGAGAGTGAATTCAACAGGCAGGAGAGCGGCAGCCACCGTCCTCCGGCAGTCGGAAGGGTTGGCACACAAGCCCGCTTCTTTGCGGCTTCGTTCTTCGCCTCTTCCAAGCAACCGCGATCCCTGCTTCTCGGAGGCGCAGAAGCGGATAATTCGCGCACAGCTCAGCAGAGCGCCAGCGGAGCGCTCCGGAGCGCCGCTTCAAGCCGAAAGACATCGGGAAGCGGCACTTTCCTCCGGATAGCTCCGGAGCCGCGCTTCTGCTTCTCTAGTCATCTCTCTCTCAGCGAAAAGCTTTCCCACTCCATTTGGCAAGGGGAGAGCGTACCTGCACTGCACACTAACCGCGGTTTGCAAAGAAAGAGGATTTGCTGCACATTCCAAGGACACGGCTCTTTCCGAGGCAATCTGCAACCTGCTGTCAGATGGAAGTGCTCTCTGCCCTCTCCTGCCCAGCTCTAGGTACTAGCGGGCACTTGCCAGCCTGGCCGAGGCAAACAACCTCGAGAGATGTCACAGAGCCTAAGTGGAGCACAGATGCTCAAAAGCAGCAAAGCTGAAGAGCCTGGCTCAGCTTCACTAGTGTGCAATTGACTGACTGCGAAAAACAAAGCAGCAGAGCACCGGGCTTCTGGGCGCTGTGAAGGCAATTGCCAAAACCAGGCAGCTGCTCCTTCCCAAGCACAGGCAGCTGCCTATGTTCTTGCTTGTCGACAAACTCACCGCTGCCCTTCTTTTCAGCAGCTGCCACCGTCTTCTGTGCATCTCGGAGCCTCTGGCGACGAGCAAGACTTGCCAAGGTGGGACGCATCAGGACCAAGTTCAAAACCCAGGCAAGTTGTCCTGGAACGCTTTCGATTCGCTTGCCGAGAGTGAATTCAACAGGCAGGAGAGCGGCAGCCACCGTCCTCCGGCAGTCGGAAGGCTTGGCACACAAGCCCGCTTCTTTGCGGCTTCGTTCTTCGCCTCTTCCAAGCAACCGCCATCTCTGCTTCTCGGAGGCGAAGAAGCGGCTAGTTCGCGCACAGCTCAGTAAAGCGGCAGCAAAGCGCTCTGGAGCGCCGCTTCAAGCCGAAAGACGCCGGGAAGCGGCACTTTCCTCCGGATAGCTCCGGAGCCGCGCTTCTGCTTCTCTAGTCATCTCTAGCTTAGCGAAAAGCTTTCCCACTCCATTTGGCAAGGGGAGAGTGTACCTGCACTGCACACTAACCGCGGTTTGCAAAGAAAGAGGATTTGCTGCACATTCCAAGGACACGGCTCTTTCCAAGGCAATCTGCAACCTGCTGTCAGATGGAAGTGCTCTCTGCCCTCTCCTGCCCAGCTCTAGCTACTAGCGGGCACTTTCCAGCCTGGGCGAGACAAACAACCTCCAGAGATGTCACAGAGCCTAAGTGGAGCACAGATGCTCAAAAGCAGCAAAGCTGAAGAGCCTGGCTCAGCTTCACTAGTGTGCAATTGACTGACTGCGAAAAACAAAGCAGCAGAGCACCGGGCTTCTGGGCGCTGTGAAGGCAATTGCCAAAACCAGGCAGCTGCTCCTTCCCAAGCACAGGCAGCTGCCTATGTTCTTGCTTGTCGACAAACTCACCGCTGCCCTTCTTTTCAGCAGCTGCCACCGTCTTCTGTGCATCTCGGAGCCTCTGGCGACGAGCAAGACTTGCCAAGGTGGGACGCATCAGGACCAAGTAAAAACCCAGGCAAGTTGTCCTGGAACGCTTTCCATTCGCTTGCCGAGAGTGAATTCAACAGGCAGGAGAGCGGCAGCCACCGTCCTCCGGCAGTCGGAAGGGTTGGCACACAAGCCCGCTTCTTTGCGGCTTCGTTCTTCGCCTCTTCCAAGCAACCGCGATCCCTGCTTCTCGGAGGCGCAGAAGCGGATAATTCGCGCACAGCTCAGCAGAGCGCCAGCGGAGCGCTCCGGAGCGCCGCTTCAAGCCGAAAGACATCGGGAAGCGGCACTTTCCTCCGGATAGCTCCGGAGCCGCGCTTCTGCTTCTCTAGTCATCTCTATCTCAGCGAAAAGCTTTCCCACTCCATTTGGCAAGGGGAGAGCGTACCTGCACTGCACACTAACCGCGGTTTGCAAAGAAAGAGGATTTGCTGCACATTCCAAGGACACGGCTCTTTCCGAGGCAATCTGCAACCTGCTGTCAGATGGAAGTGCTCTCTGCCCTCTCCTGCCCAGCTCTAGGTACTAGCGGGCACTTTCCAGCCTGGCCGAGGCAAACAACCTCCAGAGATGTCACAGAGCCTAAGTGGAGCACAGATGCTCAAAAGCAGCAAAGCTGAAGAGCCTGGCTCAGCTTCACTAGTGTGCAATTGACTGACTGCGAAAAACAAAGCAGCAGAGCACCGGGCTTCTGGGCGCTGTGAAGGCAATTGCCAAAACCAGGCAGCTGCTCCTTCCCAAGCACAGGCAGCTGCCTATGTTCTTGCTTGTCGACAAACTCACCGCTGCCCTTCTTTTCAGCAGCTGCCACCGTCTTCTGTGCATCTCGGAGCCTCTGGCGACGAGCAAGACTTGCCAAGGTGGGACGCATCAGGACCAAGTCAAAACCCAGGCAAGTTGTCCTGGAACGCTTTCCATTCGCTTGCCGAGAGTGAATTCAACAGGCAGGAGAGCAGCAGCCACCGTCCTCCGGCAGTCGGAAGGCTTCGCACACAAGCCCGCTTCTTTGCGGCTTCGTTCTTCGCCTCTTCCAAGCAACTGCGATCTCTGCTTCTCAGAGGCGCAGAAGCGGCTAGTTCGCGCACAGCTCAGTAAAGCGGCAGCAAAGCGCTCTGGAGCGCCGCTTCAAGCCGAAAGACGCCGGGAAGCGGCACTTTCCTCCGGATAGCTCCGGAGCCGCGCTTCTGCTTCTCTAGTCATCTCTAGCTTAGCGAAAAGCTTTCCCACTCCATTTGGCAAGGGGAGAGTGTACCTGCACTGCACACTAACCGCGGTTTGCAAAGAAAGAGGATTTGCTGCACATTCCAAGGACACGGCTCTTTCCGAGGCAATCTGCAACCTGCTGTCAGATGGAAGTGCTCTCTGCCCTCTCCTGCCCAGCTCTAGGTACTAGCGGGCACTTGCCAGCCTGGCCGAGGCAAACAACCTCAAGAGATGTCACAGAGCCTAAGTGGAGCACAGATGCTCAAAAGCAGCAAAGCTGAAGGGCCTGGCTCAGCTTCACTAGTGTGCAATTGACTGACTGCGAAAAACAAAGCAGCAGAGCACCGGGCTTCTGGGCGCTGTGAAGGCAATTGCCAAAACCAGGCAGCTGCTCCTTCCCAAGCACAGGCAGCTGCCTATGTTCTTGCTTGTCGACAAACTCACCGCTGCCCTTCTTTTCAGCAGCTGCCACCGTCTTCTGTGCATCTCGGAGCCTCTGGCGACGAGCAAGACTTGCCAAGGTGGGACGCATCAGGACCAAGTCAAAACCCAGGCAAGTTGTCCTGGAACGCTTTCGATTCGCTTGCCGAGAGTGAATTCAACAGGCAGGAGAGCGGCAGCCACCGTCCTCCGGCAGTCGGAAGGCTTGGCACACAAGCCCGCTTCTTTGCGGCTTCGTTCTTCGCCTCTTCCAAGCAACCGCCATCTCTGCTTCTCGGAGGCGAAGAAGCGGCTAGTTCGCGCACAGTTCAGTAAAGCGGCAGCAAAGCGCTCTGGAGCGCCGCTTCAAGCCGAAAGACGCCGGGAAGCGGCACTTTCCTCCGGATAGCTCCGGAGCCGCGCTTCTGCTTCTCTAGTCATCTCTAGCTTAGCGAAAAGCTTTCCCACTCCATTTGGCAAGGGGAGAGTGTACCTGCACTGCACACTAACCGCGGTTTGCAAAGAAAGAGGATTTGCTGCACATTCCAAGGACACGGCTCTTTCCGAGGCAATCTGCAACCTGCTGTCAGATGGAAGTGCTCTCTGCCCTCTCCTGCCCAGCTCTAGGTACTAGCGGGCACTTGCCAGCCTGGGCGAGGCAAACAACCTCGAGAGATGTCACAGAGCCTAAGTGGAGCACAGATGCTCAAAAGCAGCAAAGCTGAAGAGCCTGGCTCAGCTTCACTAGTGTGCAATTGACTGACTGCGAAAAACAAAGCAGCAGAGCACCGGGCTTCTGGGCGCTGTGAAGGCAATTGCCAAAACCAGGCAGCTGCTCCTTCCCAAGCACAGGCAGCTGCCTATGTTCTTGCTTGTCGACAAACTCACCGCTGCCCTTCTTTTCAGCAGCTGCCACCGTCTTCTGTGCATCTCGGAGCCTCTGGCGACGAGCAAGACTTGCCAAGGTGGGAGGCATCAGGACCAAGTCAAAACCCAGGCAAGTTGTCCTGGAACGCTTTCCATTCGCTTGCCGAGAGTGAATTCAACAGGCAGGAGAGCGGCAGCCACCGTCCTCCGGCAGTCGGAAGGGTTGGCACACAAGCCCGCTTCTTTGCGGCTTCGTTCTTCGCCTCTTCCAAGCAACCGCGATCCCTGCTTCTCGGAGGCGCAGAAGCGGATAATTCGCGCACAGCTCAGCAGAGCGCCAGCGGAGCGCTCCGGAGCGCCGCTTCAAGCCGAAAGACATCGGGAAGCGGCACTTTCCTCCGGATAGCTCCGGAGCCGCGCTTCTGCTTCTCTAGTCATCTCTATCTCAGCGAAAAGCTTTCCCACTCCATTTGGCAAGGGGAGAGCGTACCTGCACTGCACACTAACCGCGGTTTGCAAAGAAAGAGGATTTGCTGCACATTCCAAGGACACGGCTCTTTCCGAGGCAATCTGCAACCTGCTGTCAGATGGAAGTGCTCTCTGCCCTCTCCTGCCCAGCTCTAGGTACTAGCGGGCACTTTCCAGCCTGGGCGAGGCAAACAACCTCAAGAGATGTCACAGAGCCTAAGTGGAGCACAGATGCTCAAAAGCAGCAAAGCTGAAGGGCCTGGCTCAGCTTCACTAGTGTGCAATTGACTGACTGCGAAAAACAAAGCAGCAGAGCACCGGGCTTCTGGGCGCTGTGAAGGCAATTGCCAAAACCAGGCAGCTGCTCCTTCCCAAGCACAGGCAGCTGCCTATGTTCTTGCTTGTCGACAAACTCACCGCTGCCCTTCTTTTCAGCAGCTGCCACCGTCTTCTGTGCATCTCGGAGCCTCTGGCGACGAGCAAGACTTGCCAAGGTGGGACGCATCAGGACCAAGTCAAAACCCAGGCAAGTTGTCCTGGAACGCTTTCCATTCGCTTGCCGAGAGTGAATTCAAGAGGCAGGAGAGCGGCAGCCACCGTCCTCCGGCAGTCGGAAGGCTTCGCACACAAGTCCGCTTCTTTGCGGCTTCGTTCTTCGCCTCTTCCAAGCAAACGCCATCTCTGCTTCTCGGAGGCGAAGAAGCGGCTAATTCGCGCACAGCTCAGTAAAGCGGCAGCAAAGCTCTCTGGAGCGCCGCTTCAAGCCGAAAGACGCCGGGAAGCGGCACTTTCCTCCGGATAGCTCCGGAGCCGCGCTTCTGCTTCTCTAGTCATCTCTAGCTTAGCGAAAAGCTTTCCCACTCCATTTGGCAAGGGGAGAGCGTACCTGCACTGCACACTAACCGCGGTTTGCAAAGAAAGAGGATTTGCTGCACATTCCAAGGACACGGCTCTTTCCGAGGCAATCTGCAACCTGCTGTCAGATGGAAGTGCTCTCTGCCCTCTCCTGCCCAGCTCTAGGTACTAGCGGGCACTTTCCAGCCTGGCCGAGGCAAACAACCTCCAGAGATGTCACAGAGCCTAAGTGGAGCACAGATGCTCAAAAGCAGCAAAGCTGAAGAGCCTGGCTCAGCTTGACTAGTGTGCAATTGACTGACTGCGAAAAACAAAGCAGCAGAGCACCGGGCTTCTGGGCGCTGTGAAGGCAATTGCCAAAACCAGGCAGCTGCTCCTTCCCAAGCACAGGCAGCTGCCTATGTTCTTGCTTGTCGACAAACTCACCGCTGCCCTTCTTTTCAGCAGCTGCCACCGTCTTCTGTGCATCTCGGAGCCTCTGGCGACGAGCAAGACTTGCCAAGGTGGGACGCATCAGGACCAAGTCAAAACCCAGGCAAGTTGTCCTGGAACGCTTTCCATTCGCTTGCCGAGAGTGAATTCAACAGGCAGGAGAGCAGCAGCCACCGTCCTCCGGCAGTCGGAAGGCTTCGCACACAAGCCCGCTTCTTTGCGGCTTCGTTCTTCGCCTCTTCCAAGCAACTGCGATCTCTGCTTCTCAGAGGCGCAGAAGCGGCTAGTTCGCGCACAGCTCAGTAAAGCGGCAGCAAAGCGCTCTGGAGCGCCGCTTCAAGCCGAAAGACGCCGGGAAGCGGCACTTTCCTCCGGATAGCTCCGGAGCCGCGCTTCTGCTTCTCTAGTCATCTCTAGCTTAGCGAAAAGCTTTCCCACTCCATTTGGCAAGGGGAGAGTGTACCTGCACTGCACACTAACCGCGGTTTGCAAAGAAAGAGGATTTGCTGCACATTCCAAGGACACGGCTCTTTCCGAGGCAATCTGCAACCTGCTGTCAGATGGAAGTGCTCTCTGCCCTCTCCTGCCCAGCTCTAGGTACTAGCGGGCACTTTCCAGCCTGGCCGAGGCAAACAACCTCCAGAGATGTCACAGAGCCTAAGTGGAGCACAGATGCTCAAAAGCAGCAAAGCTGAAGAGCCTGGCTCAGCTTCACTAGTGTGCAATTGACTGACTGCGAAAAACAAAGCAGCAGAGCACCGGGCTTCTGGGCGCTGTGAAGACAATTGCCAAAACCAGGCAGCTGTTCCTTCCCAAGCACAGGCAGCTGCCTATGTTCTTGCTTGTCGACAAACTCACCGCTGCCCTTCTTTTCAGCAGCTGCCACCGTCTTCTGTGCATCTCGGAGCCTCTGGCGACGAGCAAGACTTGCCAAGGTGGGACGCATCAGGACCAAGTCAAAACCCAGGCAAGTTGTCCTGGAACGCTTTCCATTCGCTTGCCGAGAGTGAATTCAAGAGGCAGGAGAGCGGCAGCCACCGTCCTCCGGCAGTCGGAAGGCTTCGCACACAAGCCCGCTTCTTTGCGGCTTCGTTCTTCGCCTCTTCCAAGCAACCGCGATCTCTGCTTCTCGGAGGCGAAGAAGCGGCTAATTCGCGCACAGCTCAGTAAAGCGGCAGCAAAGCGCTCTGGAGCGCCGCTTCAAGCCGAAAGACGCCGGGAAGCGGCACTTTCCTCCGGATAGCTCCGGAGCCGCGCTTCTGTTTCTCTAGTCATCTCTAGCTTAGCGAAAAGCTTTCCCACTCCATTTGGCAAGGGGAGAGCGTACCTGCACTGCACACTAACCGCGGTTTGCAAAGAAAGAGGATTTGCTGCACATTCCAAGGACACGGCTCTTTCCGAGGCAATCTGCAACCTGCTGTCAGATGGAAGTGCTCTCTGCCCTCTCCTGCCCAGCTCTAGGTACTAGCGGGCACTTTCCAGCCTGGGCGAGGCAAACAACCTCCAGAGATGTCACACAGCATAAGTGGAGCACAGATGCTCAAAAGCAGCAAAGCTGAAGAGCCTGGCTCAGCTTGACTAGTGTGCAATTGACTGACTGCGAAAAACAAAGCAGCAGAGCACCGGGCTTCTGGGCGCTGTGAAGGCAATTGCCAAAACCAGGCAGCTGCTCCTTCCCAAGCACAGGCAGCTGCCTATGTTCTTGCTTGTCGACAAACTC
>NW_027099425.1:0-34977 GCF_031753505.1 Anomalospiza imberbis
GTTCAGCTTCACTAGTGTGCAATTGACTGACTGCGAAAAACAAAGCAGCAGAGCACCGGGCTTCTGGGCGCTGTGAAGGCAATTGCCAAAACCAGGCAGCTGCTCCTTCCCAAGCACAGGCAGCTGCCTATGTTCTTGCTTGTCGACAAACTCACCGCTGCCCTTCTTTTCAGCAGCTGCCACCGTCTTCTGTGCATCTCGGAGCCTCTGGCGACGAGCAAGACTTGCCAAGGTGGGAGGCATCAGGACCAAGTCAAAACCCAGGCAAGTTCTCCTGGAACGCTTTCCATTCGCTTGCCGAGAGTGAATTCAAGAGGCAGGAGAGCGGCAGCCACCGTCCTCCGGCAGTCGGAAGGCTTCGCACACAAGCCCGCTTCTTTGCGGCTTCGTTCTTCGCCTCTTCCAAGCAACTGCGATCTCTGCTTCTCAGAGGCGCAGAAGCGGCTAGTTCGCGCACAGCTCAGTAAAGCGGCAGCAAAGTGCTCTGGAGCGCCGCTTCAAGCCGAAAGACGCCGGGAAGCGGCACTTTCCTCCGGATAGCTCCGGAGCCGCGCTTCTGCTTCTCTAGTCATCTCTAGCTTAGCGAAAAGCTTTCCCACTCCATTTGGCAAGGGGAGAGCGTACCTGCACTGCACACTAACCGCGGTTTGCAAAGAAAGAGGATTTGCTGCACATTCCAAGGACACGGCTCTTTCCGAGGCAATCTGCAACCTGCTGTCAGATGGAAGTGCTCTCTGCCCTCTCCTGCCCAGCTCTAGGTACTAGCGGGCACTTTCCAGCCTGGGCGAGGCAAACAACCTCCAGAGATGTCACAGAGCCTAAGTGGAGCACAGATGCTCAAAAGCAGCAAAGCTGAAGAGCCTGGCTCAGCTTCACTAGTGTGCAATTGACTGACTGCGAAAAACAAAGCAGCAGAGCACCGGGCTTCTGGGCGCTGTGAAGGCAATTGCCAAAACCAGGCAGCTGCTCCTTCCCAAGCACAGGCAGCTGCCTATGTTCTTGCTTGTCGACAAACTCACCGCTGCCCTTCTTTTCAGCAGCTGCCACCGTCTTCTGTGCATCTCGGAGCCTCTGGCGACGAGCAAGACTTGCCAAGGTGGGAGGCATCAGGACCAAGTCAAAACCCAGGCAAGTTGTCCTGGAACGCTTTCCATTCGCTTGCCGAGAGTGAATTCAAGAGGCAGGAGAGCGGCAGCCACCGTCCTCCGGCAGTCGGAAGGCTTCGCACACAAGCCCGCTTCTTTGCGGCTTCGTTCTTCGCCTCTTCCAAGCAACCGCGATCTCTGCTTCTCGGAGGCGCAGAAGCGGCTAATTCGCGCACAGCTCAGCAGAGCGCCAGCGGAGCGCTCTGGAGCGCCGCTTCAAGCCGAAAGACGCCGGGAAGCGGCACTTTCCTCCGGATAGCTCCGGAGCCGCGCTTCTGCTTCTCTAGTCATCTCTAGCTTAGCGAAAAGCTTTCCCACTCCATTTGGCAAGGGGGAGAGTGTACCTACACTGCACACTAACCGCGGTTTGCAAAGAAAGAGGATTTGCTGCACATTCCAAAGACACGGCTCTTTCCGAGGCAATCTGCAACCTGCTGTCAGATGGAAGTGCTCTCTGCCCTCTCCTGCCCAGCTCTAGCTACTAGCGGGCACTTTTCCAGCCTGGCCGAGGCAAACAACCTCGAGAGATGTCACAGAGCCTAAGTGGAGCACAGATGCTCAAAAGCAGCAAAGCTGAAGAGCCTGGCTCAGCTTGACTAGTGTGCAATTGACTGACTGCGAAAAACAAAGCAGCAGAGCACCGGGCTTCTGGGCGCTGTGAAGGCAATGGCCAAAACCAGGCAGCTGCTCCTTCCCAAGCACAGGCAGCTGCCTATGTTCTTGCTTGTCGACAAACTCACCGCTGCCCTTCTTTTCAGCAGCTGCCACCGTCTTCTGTGCATCTCGGAGCCTCTGGCGACGAGCAAGACTTGCCAAGGTGGGACGCATCAGGACCAAGTCAAAACGCAGGCAAGTTGTCCTGGAACGCTTTCCATTCGCTTGCCGAGAGTGAATTCAAGAGGCAGGAGAGCGGCAGCCACCGTCCTCCGGCAGTCGGAAGGCTTCGCACACAAGCCCGCTTCTTTGCGGCTTCGTTCTTCGCCTCTTCCAAGCAACCGCGATCTCTGCTTCTCGGAGGCGCAGAAGCGGCTAATTCGCGCACAGCTCAGCAGAGCGCCAGCGGAGCGCTCTGGAGCGCCGCTTCAAGCCGAAAGACGCCGGGAAGCGGCACTTTCCTCCGGATAGCTCCGGAGCCGCGCTTCTGCTTCTCTAGTCATCTCTAGCTTAGCGAAAAGCTTTCCCACTCCATTTGGCAAGGGGAGAGTGTACCTACACTGCACACTAACCGCGGTTTGCAAAGAAAGAGGATTTGCTGCACATTCCAAAGACACGGCTCTTTCCGAGGCAATCTGCAACCTGCTGTCAGATGGAAGTGCTCTCTGCCCTCTCCTGCCCAGCTCTAGCTACTAGCGGGCACTTTCCAGCCTGGCCGAGGCAAACAACCTCGAGAGATGTCACAGAGCCTAAGTGGAGCACAGATGCTCAAAAGCAGCAAAGCTGAAGAGCCTGGCTCAGCTTGACTAGTGTGCAATTGACTGACTGCGAAAAACAAAGCAGCAGAGCACCGGGCTTCTGGGCGCTGTGAAGGCAATTGCCAAAACCAGGCAGCTGCTCCTTCCCAAGCACAGGCAGCTGCCTATGTTCTTGCTTGTCGACAAACTCACCGCTGCCCTTCTTTTCAGCAGCTGCCACCGTCTTCGGTGCATCTCGGAGCCTCTGGCGACGAGCAAGACTTGCCAAGGTGGGAGGCATCAGGACCAAGTCAAAACCCAGGCAAGTTGTCCTGGAACGCTTTCCATTCGCTTGCCGAGAGTGAATTCAAGAGGCAGGAGAGCGGCAGCCACCGTCCTCCGGCAGTCGGAAGGCTTGGCACACAAGCCCGCTTCTTTGCGGCTTCGTTCTTCGCCTCTTCCAAGCAACCGCCATCTCTGCTTCTCGGAGGCGAAGAAGCGGCTAATTCGCGCACAGCTCAGTAAAGCGGCAGCAAAGCGCTCCGGAGCGCCGCTTCAAGCCGAAAGACGCCGGGAAGCGGCACTTTCCTCCGGATAGCTCCGGAGCCGCGCTTCTGCTTCTCTAGTCATCTCTAGCTTAGCGAAAAGCTTTCCCACTCCATTTGGCAAGGGGGAGAGCGTACCTGCACTGCACACTAACCGCGGTTTGCAAAGAAAGAGGATTTGCTGCACATTCCAAGGACACGGCTCTTTCCGAGGCAATCTGCAACCTGCTGTCAGATGGAAGTGCTCTCTGCCCTCTCCTGCCCAGCTCTAGGTACTAGCGGGCACTTTCCAGCCTGGCCGAGGCAAACAACCTCCAGAGATGTCACAGAGCCTAAGTGGAGCACGGATGCTCAAAAGCAGCAAAGCTGAAGAGCCTGGCTCAGCTTCACTAGTGTGCAATTGACTGACTGCGAAAAACAAAGCAGCAGAGCACCGGGCTTCTGGGCGCTGTGAAGGCAATTGCCAAAACCAGGCAGCTGCTCCTTCCCAAGCACAGGCAGCTGCCTATGTTCTTGCTTGTCGACAAACTCACCGCTGCCCTTCTTTTCAGCAGCTGCCACCGTCTTCTGTGCATCTCGGAGCCTCTGGCGACAAGCAAGACTTGCCAAGGTGGGACGCATCAGGACCAAGTCAAAACCCAGGCAAGTTGTCCTGGAACGCTTTCCATTCGCTTGCCGAGAGTGAATTCAAGAGGCAGGAGAGCGGCAGCCACCGTCCTCCGGCAGTCGGAAGGCTTCGCACACAAGCCCGCTTCTTTGCGGCTTCGTTCTTCGCCTCTTCCAAGCAACCGCGATCTCTGCTTCTCGGAGGCGCAGAAGCGGCTAATTCGCGCACAGCTCAGCAGAGCGCCAGCGGAGCGCTCTGGAGCGCCGCTTCAAGCCGAAAGACGCCGGGAAGCGGCACTTTCCTCCGGATAGCTCCGGAGCCGCGCTTCTGCTTCTCTAGTCATCTCTAGCTTAGCGAAAAGCTTTCCCACTCCATTTGGCAAGGGGAGAGTGTACCTACACTGCACACTAACCGCGGTTTGCAAAGAAAGAGGATTTGCTGCACATTCCAAAGACACGGCTCTTTCCGAGGCAATCTGCAACCTGCTGTCAGATGGAAGTGCTCTCTGCCCTCTCCTGCCCAGCTCTAGCTACTAGCGGGCACTTTCCAGCCTGGCCGAGGCAAACAACCTCGAGAGATGTCACAGAGCCTAAGTGGAGCACAGATGCTCAAAAGCAGCAAAGCTGAAGAGCCTGGCTCAGCTTGACTAGTGTGCAATTGACTGACTGCGAAAAACAAAGCAGCAGAGCACCGGGCTTCTGGGCGCTGTGAAGGCAATTGCCAAAACCAGGCAGCTGCTCCTTCCCAAGCACAGGCAGCTGCCTATGTTCTTGCTTGTCGACAAACTCACCGCTGCCCTTCTTTTCAGCAGCTGCCACCGTCTTCGGTGCATCTCGGAGCCTCTGGCGACGAGCAAGACTTGCCAAGGTGGGAGGCATCAGGACCAAGTCAAAACCCAGGCAAGTTGTCCTGGAACGCTTTCCATTCGCTTGCCGAGAGTGAATTCAAGAGGCAGGAGAGCGGCAGCCACCGTCCTCCGGCAGTCGGAAGGCTTGGCACACAAGCCCGCTTCTTTGCGGCTTCGTTCTTCGCCTCTTCCAAGCAACCGCCATCTCTGCTTCTCGGAGGCGAAGAAGCGGCTAATTCGCGCACAGCTCAGTAAAGCGGCAGCAAAGCGCTCCGGAGCGCCGCTTCAAGCCGAAAGACGCCGGGAAGCGGCACTTTCCTCCGGATAGCTCCGGAGCCGCGCTTCTGCTTCTCTAGTCATCTCTAGCTTAGCGAAAAGCTTTCCCACTCCATTTGGCAAGGGGAGAGCGTACCTGCACTGCACACTAACCGCGGTTTGCAAAGAAAGAGGATTTGCTGCACATTCCAAGGACACGGCTCTTTCCGAGGCAATCTGCAACCTGCTGTCAGATGGAAGTGCTCTCTGCCCTCTCCTGCCCAGCTCTAGGTACTAGCGGGCACTTTCCAGCCTGGCCGAGGCAAACAACCTCCAGAGATGTCACAGAGCCTAAGTGGAGCACAGATGCTCAAAAGCAGCAAAGCTGAAGAGCCTGGCTCAGCTTCACTAGTGTGCAATTGACTGACTGCGAAAAACAAAGCAGCAGAGCACCGGGCTTCTGGGCGCTGTGAAGGCAATTGCCAAAACCAGGCAGCTGCTCCTTCCCAAGCACAGGCAGCTGCCTATGTTCTTGCTTGTCGACAAACTCACCGCTGCCCTTCTTTTCAGCAGCTGCCACCGTCTTCTGTGCATCTCGGAGCCTCTGGCGACAAGCAAGACTTGCCAAGGTGGGACGCATCAGGACCAAGTCAAAACCCAGGCAAGTTGTCCTGGAACGCTTTCCATTCGCTTGCCGAGAGTGAATTCAAGAGGCAGGAGAGCGGCAGCCACCGTCCTCCGGCAGTCGGAAGGCTTCGCACACAAGCCCGCTTCTTTGCGGCTTCGTTCTTCGCCTCTTCCAAGCAACCGCCATCTCTGCTTCTCGGAGGCGAAGAAGCGGCTAATTCGCGCACAGCTCAGTAAAGCGGCAGCAAAGCGCTCTGGAGCGCCGCTTCAAGCCGAAAGACGCCGGGAAGCGGCACTTTCCTCCGGATAGCTCCGGAGCCGCGCTTCTGCTTCTCTAGTCATCTCTAGCTTAGCGAAAAGCTTTCCCACTCCATTTGGCAAGGGGAGAGTGTACCTGCACTGCACACTAACCGCGGTTTGCAAAGAAAGAGGATTTGCTGCACATTCCAAGGACACGGCTCTTTCCGAGGCAATCTGCAACCTGCTGTCAGCTGGAAGTGCTCTCTGCCCTCTCCTGCCCAGCTCTAGCTACTAGCGGGCACTTTCCAGCCTGGCCGAGGCAAACAACCTCCAGAGATGTCACAGAGCCTAAGTGGAGCACAGATGCTCAAAAGCAGCAAAGCTGAAGAGCCTGGCTCAGCTTCACTAGTGTGCAATTGACTGACTGCGAAAAACAAAGCAGCAGAGCACCGGGCTTCTGGGCGCTGTGAAGGCAATGGCCAAAACCAGGCAGCTGCTCCTTCCCAAGCACAGGCAGCTGCCTATGTTCTTGCTTGTCGACAAACTCACCGCTGCCCTTCTTTTCAGCAGCTGCCACCGTCTTCTGTGCATCTCGGAGCCTCTGGCGACGAGCAAGACTTGCCAAGGTGGGACGCATCAGGACCAAGTCAAAACCCAGGCAAGTTGTCCTGGAACGCTTTCCATTCGCTTGCCGAGAGTGAATTCAAGAGGCAGGAGAGCGGCAGCCACCGTCCTCCGGCAGTCGGAAGGCTTCGCACACAAGCCCGCTTCTTTGCGGCTTCGTTTTTCGCCTCTTCCAAGCAACCGCGATCCCTGCTTCTCGGAGGCGAAGAAGCGGCTAATTCGCGCACAGCTCAGTAGAGCGGCAGCAGAGCGCTCCGGAGTGCCGCTTCAAGCCGAAAGACATCGGGAAGCGGCACTTTCCTCCGGATAGCTCCGGAGCCGCGCTTCTGCTTCTCTAGTCATCTCTAGCTTAGCGAAAAGCATTCCCACTCCATTTGGCAAGGGGAGAGCGTACCTGCACTGCACACTAACCGCGGTTTGCAAAGAAAGAGGATTTGCTGCACATTCCAAGGACACGGCTCTTTCCGAGGCAATCTGCAACCTGCTGTCAGATGGAAGTGCTCTCTGCCCTCTCCTGCCCAGCTCTAGGTACTAGCGGGCACTTTCCAGCCTGGCCGAGGCAAACAACCTCCAGAGATGTCACAGAGCATAAGTGGAGCACAGATGCTCAAAAGCAGCAAAGCTGAAGAGCCTGGTTCAGCTTCACTAGTGTGCAATTGACTGACTGCGAAAAACAAAGCAGCAGAGCACCGGGCTTCTGGGCGCTGTGAAGGCAATTGCCAAAACCAGGCAGCTGCTCCTTCCCAAGCACAGGCAGCTGCCTATGTTCTTGCTTGTCGACAAACTCACCGCTGCCCTTCTTTTCAGCAGCTGCCACCGTCTTCTGTGCATCTCGGAGCCTCTGGCGACGAGCAAGACTTGCCAAGGTGGGACGCATCAGGACCAAGTCAAAACCCAGGCAAGTTCTCCTGGAACGCTTTCCATTCGCTTGCCGAGAGTGAATTCAAGAGGCAGGAGAGCGGCAGCCACCGTCCTCCGGCAGTCGGAAGGCTTCGCACACAAGCCCGCTTCTTTGCGGCTTCGTTCTTCGCCTCTTCCAAGCAACTGCGATCTCTGCTTCTCAGAGGCGCAGAAGCGGCTAGTTCGCGCACAGCTCAGTAAAGCGGCAGCAAAGTGCTCTGGAGCGCCGCTTCAAGCCGAAAGACGCCGGGAAGCGGCACTTTCCTCCGGATAGCTCCGGAGCCGCGCTTCTGCTTCTCTAGTCATCTCTAGCTTAGCGAAAAGCTTTCCCACTCCATTTGGCAAGGGGAGAGCGTACCTGCACTGCACACTAACCGCGGTTTGCAAAGAAAGAGGATTTGCTGCACATTCCAAGGACACGGCTCTTTCCGAGGCAATCTGCAACCTGCTGTCAGATGGAAGTGCTCTCTGCCCTCTCCTGCCCAGCTCTAGGTACTAGCGGGCACTTTCCAGCCTGGGCGAGGCAAACAACCTCCAGAGATGTCACAGAGCCTAAGTGGAGCACAGATGCTCAAAAGCAGCAAAGCTGAAGAGCCTGGCTCAGCTTCACTAGTGTGCAATTGACTGACTGCGAAAAACAAAGCAGCAGAGCACCGGGCTTCTGGGCGCTGTGAAGGCAATTGCCAAAACCAGGCAGCTGCTCCTTCCCAAGCACAGGCAGCTGCCTATGTTCTTGCTTGTCGACAAACTCACCGCTGCCCTTCTTTTCAGCAGCTGCCACCGTCTTCTGTGCATCTCGGAGCCTCTGGCGACGAGCAAGACTTGCCAAGGTGGGAGGCATCAGGACCAAGTCAAAACCCAGGCAAGTTGTCCTGGAACGCTTTCCATTCGCTTGCCGAGAGTGAATTCAAGAGGCAGGAGAGCGGCAGCCACCGTCCTCCGGCAGTCGGAAGGCTTCGCACACAAGCCCGCTTCTTTGCGGCTTCGTTCTTCGCCTCTTCCAAGCAACCGCGATCTCTGCTTCTCGGAGGCGCAGAAGCGGCTAATTCGCGCACAGCTCAGCAGAGCGCCAGCGGAGCGCTCTGGAGCGCCGCTTCAAGCCGAAAGACGCCGGGAAGCGGCACTTTCCTCCGATAGCTCCGGAGCCGCGCTTCTGCTTCTCTAGTCATCTCTAGCTTAGCGAAAAGCTTTCCCACTCCATTTGGCAAGGGGAGAGTGTACCTACACTGCACACTAACCGCGGTTTGCAAAGAAAGAGGATTTGCTGCACATTCCAAAGACACGGCTCTTTCCGAGGCAATCTGCAACCTGCTGTCAGATGGAAGTGCTCTCTGCCCTCTCCTGCCCAGCTCTAGCTACTAGCGGGCACTTTCCAGCCTGGCCGAGGCAAACAACCTCGAGAGATGTCACAGAGCCTAAGTGGAGCACAGATGCTCAAAAGCAGCAAAGCTGAAGAGCCTGGCTCAGCTTCACTAGTGTGCAATTGACTGACTGCGAAAAACAAAGCAGCAGAGCACCGGGCTTCTGGGCGCTGTGAAGGCAATGGCCAAAACCAGGCAGCTGCTCCTTCCCAAGCACAGGCAGCTGCCTATGTTCTTGCTTGTCGACAAACTCACCGCTGCCCTTCTTTTCAGCAGCTGCCACCGTCTTCTGTGCATCTCGGAGCCTCTGGCGACGAGCAAGACTTGCCAAGGTGGGACGCATCAGGACCAAGTCAAAACGCAGGCAAGTTGTCCTGGAACGCTTTCCATTCGCTTGCCGAGAGTGAATTCAAGAGGCAGGAGAGCGGCAGCCACCGTCCTCCGGCAGTCGGAAGGCTTCGCACACAAGCCCGCTTCTTTGCGGCTTCGTTCTTCGCCTCTTCCAAGCAACCGCGATCTCTGCTTCTCGGAGGCGCAGAAGCGGCTAATTCGCGCACAGCTCAGCAGAGCGCCAGCGGAGCGCTCTGGAGCGCCGCTTCAAGCCGAAAGACGCCGGGAAGCGGCACTTTCCTCCGGATAGCTCCGGAGCCGCGCTTCTGCTTCTCTAGTCATCTCTAGCTTAGCGAAAAGCTTTCCCACTCCATTTGGCAAGGGGAGAGTGTACCTACACTGCACACTAACCGCGGTTTGCAAAGAAAGAGGATTTGCTGCACATTCCAAAGACACGGCTCTTTCCGAGGCAATCTGCAACCTGCTGTCAGATGGAAGTGCTCTCTGCCCTCTCCTGCCCAGCTCTAGCTACTAGCGGGCACTTTCCAGCCTGGCCGAGGCAAACAACCTCGAGAGATGTCACAGAGCCTAAGTGGAGCACAGATGCTCAAAAGCAGCAAAGCTGAAGAGCCTGGCTCAGCTTGACTAGTGTGCAATTGACTGACTGCGAAAAACAAAGCAGCAGAGCACCGGGCTTCTGGGCGCTGTGAAGGCAATTGCCAAAACCAGGCAGCTGCTCCTTCCCAAGCACAGGCAGCTGCCTATGTTCTTGCTTGTCGACAAACTCACCGCTGCCCTTCTTTTCAGCAGCTGCCACCGTCTTCGGTGCATCTCGGAGCCTCTGGCGACGAGCAAGACTTGCCAAGGTGGGAGGCATCAGGACCAAGTCAAAACCCAGGCAAGTTGTCCTGGAACGCTTTCCATTCGCTTGCCGAGAGTGAATTCAAGAGGCAGGAGAGCGGCAGCCACCGTCCTCCGGCAGTCGGAAGGCTTCGCACACAAGCCCGCTTCTTTGCGGCTTCGTTCTTCGCCTCTTCCAAGCAACCGCCATCTCTGCTTCTCGGAGGCGAAGAAGCGGCTAATTCGCGCACAGCTCAGTAAAGCGGCAGCAAAGCGCTCCGGAGCGCCGCTTCAAGCCGAAAGACGCCGGGAAGCGGCACTTTCCTCCGGATAGCTCCGGAGCCGCGCTTCTGCTTCTCTAGTCATCTCTAGCTTAGCGAAAAGCTTTCCCACTCCATTTGGCAAGGGGAGAGCGTACCTGCACTGCACACTAACCGCGGTTTGCAAAGAAAGAGGATTTGCTGCACATTCCAAGGACACGGCTCTTTCCGAGGCAATCTGCAACCTGCTGTCAGATGGAAGTGCTCTCTGCCCTCTCCTGCCCAGCTCTAGGTACTAGCGGGCACTTTCCAGCCTGGCCGAGGCAAACAACCTCCAGAGATGTCACAGAGCCTAAGTGGAGCACGGATGCTCAAAAGCAGCAAAGCTGAAGAGCCTGGCTCAGCTTCACTAGTGTGCAATTGACTGACTGCGAAAAACAAAGCAGCAGAGCACCGGGCTTCTGGGCGCTGTGAAGGCAATTGCCAAAACCAGGCAGCTGCTCCTTCCCAAGCACAGGCAGCTGCCTATGTTCTTGCTTGTCGACAAACTCACCGCTGCCCTTCTTTTCAGCAGCTGCCACCGTCTTCTGTGCATCTCGGAGCCTCTGGCGACAAGCAAGACTTGCCAAGGTGGGACGCATCAGGACCAAGTCAAAACCCAGGCAAGTTGTCCTGGAACGCTTTCCATTCGCTTGCCGAGAGTGAATTCAAGAGGCAGGAGAGCGGCAGCCACCGTCCTCCGGCAGTCGGAAGGCTTCGCACACAAGCCCGCTTCTTTGCGGCTTCGTTCTTCGCCTCTTCCAAGCAACCGCGATCTCTGCTTCTCGGAGGCGCAGAAGCGGCTAATTCGCGCACAGCTCAGCAGAGCGCCAGCGGAGCGCTCTGGAGCGCCGCTTCAAGCCGAAAGACGCCGGGAAGCGGCACTTTCCTCCGGATAGCTCCGGAGCCGCGCTTCTGCTTCTCTAGTCATCTCTAGCTTAGCGAAAAGCTTTCCCACTCCATTTGGCAAGGGGAGAGTGTACCTACACTGCACACTAACCGCGGTTTGCAAAGAAAGAGGATTTGCTGCACATTCCAAAGACACGGCTCTTTCCGAGGCAATCTGCAACCTGCTGTCAGATGGAAGTGCTCTCTGCCCTCTCCTGCCCAGCTCTAGCTACTAGCGGGCACTTTCCAGCCTGGCCGAGGCAAACAACCTCGAGAGATGTCACAGAGCCTAAGTGGAGCACAGATGCTCAAAAGCAGCAAAGCTGAAGAGCCTGGCTCAGCTTGACTAGTGTGCAATTGACTGACTGCGAAAAACAAAGCAGCAGAGCACCGGGCTTCTGGGCGCTGTGAAGGCAATTGCCAAAACCAGGCAGCTGCTCCTTCCCAAGCACAGGCAGCTGCCTATGTTCTTGCTTGTCGACAAACTCACCGCTGCCCTTCTTTTCAGCAGCTGCCACCGTCTTCGGTGCATCTCGGAGCCTCTGGCGACGAGCAAGACTTGCCAAGGTGGGAGGCATCAGGACCAAGTCAAAACCCAGGCAAGTTGTCCTGGAACGCTTTCCATTCGCTTGCCGAGAGTGAATTCAAGAGGCAGGAGAGCGGCAGCCACCGTCCTCCGGCAGTCGGAAGGCTTGGCACACAAGCCGCTTCTTTGCGGCTTCGTTCTTCGCCTCTTCCAAGCAACCGCCATCTCTGCTTCTCGGAGGCGAAGAAGCGGCTAATTCGCGCACAGCTCAGTAAAGCGGCAGCAAAGCGCTCCGGAGCGCCGCTTCAAGCCGAAAGACGCCGGGAAGCGGCACTTTCCTCCGGATAGCTCCGGAGCCGCGCTTCTGCTTCTCTAGTCATCTCTAGCTTAGCGAAAAGCTTTCCCACTCCATTTGGCAAGGGGAGAGCGTACCTGCACTGCACACTAACCGCGGTTTGCAAAGAAAGAGGATTTGCTGCACATTCCAAGGACACGGCTCTTTCCGAGGCAATCTGCAACCTGCTGTCAGATGGAAGTGCTCTCTGCCCTCTCCTGCCCAGCTCTAGGTACTAGCGGGCACTTTCCAGCCTGGCCGAGGCAAACAACCTCCAGAGATGTCACAGAGCCTAAGTGGAGCACAGATGCTCAAAAGCAGCAAAGCTGAAGAGCCTGGCTCAGCTTCACTAGTGTGCAATTGACTGACTGCGAAAAACAAAGCAGCAGAGCACCGGGCTTCTGGGCGCTGTGAAGGCAATTGCCAAAACCAGGCAGCTGCTCCTTCCCAAGCACAGGCAGCTGCCTATGTTCTTGCTTGTCGACAAACTCACCGCTGCCCTTCTTTTCAGCAGCTGCCACCGTCTTCTGTGCATCTCGGAGCCTCTGGCGACAAGCAAGACTTGCCAAGGTGGGACGCATCAGGACCAAGTCAAAACCCAGGCAAGTTGTCCTGGAACGCTTTCCATTCGCTTGCCGAGAGTGAATTCAAGAGGCAGGAGAGCGGCAGCCACCGTCCTCCGGCAGTCGGAAGGCTTCGCACACAAGCCCGCTTCTTTGCGGCTTCGTTCTTCGCCTCTTCCAAGCAACCGCCATCTCTGCTTCTCGGAGGCGAAGAAGCGGCTAATTCGCGCACAGCTCAGTAAAGCGGCAGCAAAGCGCTCTGGAGCGCCGCTTCAAGCCGAAAGACGCCGGGAAGCGGCACTTTCCTCCGGATAGCTCCGGAGCCGCGCTTCTGCTTCTCTAGTCATCTCTAGCTTAGCGAAAAGCTTTCCCACTCCATTTGGCAAGGGGAGAGTGTACCTGCACTGCACACTAACCGCGGTTTGCAAAGAAAGAGGATTTGCTGCACATTCCAAGGACACGGCTCTTTCCGAGGCAATCTGCAACCTGCTGTCAGCTGGAAGTGCTCTCTGCCCTCTCCTGCCCAGCTCTAGGTACTAGCGGGCACTTTCCAGCCTGGCCGAGGCAAACAACCTCCAGAGATGTCACAGAGCCTAAGTGGAGCACAGATGCTCAAAAGCAGCAAAGCTGAAGAGCCTGGCTCAGCTTCACTAGTGTGCAATTGACTGACTGCGAAAAACAAAGCAGCAGAGCACCGGGCTTCTGGGCGCTGTGAAGGCAATGGCCAAAATCAGGCAGCTGCTCCTTCCCAAGCACAGGCAGCTGCCTATGTTCTTGCTTGTCGACAAACTCACCGCTGCCCTTCTTTTCAGCAGCTGCCACCGTCTTCTGTGCATCTCGGAGCCTCTGGCGACGAGCAAGACTTGCCAAGGTGGGAGGCATCAGGACCAAGTCAAAACCCAGGCAAGTTGTCCTGGAACGCTTTCCATTCGCTTGCCGAGAGTGAATTCAACAGGCAGGAGAGCGGCAGCCACCGTCCTCCGGCAGTCGGAAGGCTTCGCACACAAGCCCGCTTCTTTGCGGCTTCGTTCTTCGCCTCTTCCAAGCAACCGCGATCCCTGCTTCTCGGAGGCGAAGAAGCGGCTAATTCGCGCACAGCTCAGTAGAGCGGCAGCGGAGCGCTCCGGAGCGCCGCTTCAAGCCGAAAGACGCCGGGAAGTGGCACTTTCCTCCGGATAGCTCCGGAGCCGCGCTTCTGCTTCTCTAGTCATCTCTATCTCAGCGAAAAGCTTTCCCACTCCATTTGGCAAGGGGAGAGCGTACCTGCACTGCACACTAACCGCGGTTTGCAAAGAAAGAGGATTTGCTGCACATTCCAAGGACACGGCTCTTTCCGAGGCAATCTGCAACCTGCTGTCAGCTGGAAGTGCTCTCTGCCCTCTCCTGCCCAGCTCTAGGTACTAGCGGGCACTTTCCAGCCTGGCCGAGGCAAACAACCTCCAGAGATGTCACAGAGCCTAAGTGGAGCACAGATGCTCAAAAGCAGCAAAGCTGAAGAGCCTGGCTCAGCTTGACTAGTGTGCAATTGACTGACTGCGAAAAACAAAGCAGCAGAGCACCGGGCTTCTGGGCGCTGTGAAGGCAATTGCCAAAACCAGGCAGCTGCTCCTTCCCAAGCACAGGCAGCTGCCTATGTTCTTGCTTGTCGACAAACTCACCGCTGCCCTTCTTTTCAGCAGCTGCCACCGTCTTCTGTGCATCTCGGAGCCTCTGGCGACGAGCAAGACTTGCCAAGGTGGGAGGCATCAGGACCAAGTCAAAACCCAGGCAAGTTCTCCTGGAACGCTTTCCATTCGCTTGCCGAGAGTGAATTCAAGAGGCAGGAGAGCGGCAGCCACCGTCCTCCGGCAGTCGGAAGGCTTCGCACACAAGCCCGCTTCTTTGCGGCTTCGTTCTTCGCCTCTTCCAAGCAACCGCGATCTCTGCTTCTCGGAGGCGCAGAAGCGGCTAATTCGCGCACAGCTCAGCAGAGCGCCAGCGGAGCGCTCTGGAGCGCCGCTTCAAGCCGAAAGACGCCGGGAAGCGGCACTTTCCTCCGGATAGCTCCGGAGCCGCGCTTCTGCTTCTCTAGTCATCTCTAGCTTAGCGAAAAGCTTTCCCACTCCATTTGGCAAGGGGAGAGTGTACCTACACTGCACACTAACCGCGGTTTGCAAAGAAAGAGGATTTGCTGCACATTCCAAAGACACGGCTCTTTCCGAGGCAATCTGCAACCTGCTGTGAGCTGGAAGTGCTCTCTGCCCTCTCCTGCCCAGCTCTAGCTACTAGCGGGCACTTTCCAGCCTGGCCGAGGCAAACAACCTCCAGAGATGTCACAGAGCCTAAGTGGAGCACAGATGCTCAAAAGCAGCAAAGCTGAAGAGCCTGGTTCAGCTTCACTAGTGTGCAATTGACTGACTGCGAAAAACAAAGCAGCAGAGCACCGGGCTTCTGGGCGCTGTGAAGGCAATTGCCAAAACCAGGCAGCTGCTCCTTCCCAAGCACAGGCAGCTGCCTATGTTCTTGCTTGTCGACAAACTCACCGCTGCCCTTCTTTTCAGCAGCTGCCACCGTCTTCTGTGCATCTCGGAGCCTCTGGCGACGAGCAAGACTTGCCAAGGTGGGAGGCATCAGGACCAAGTCAAAACCCAGGCAAGTTCTCCTGGAACGCTTTCCATTCGCTTGCCGAGAGTGAATTCAAGAGGCAGGAGAGCGGCAGCCACCGTCCTCCGGCAGTCGGAAGGCTTCGCACACAAGCCCGCTTCTTTGCGGCTTCGTTCTTCGCCTCTTCCAAGCAACCGCGATCTCTGCTTCTCGGAGGCGCAGAAGCGGCTAATTCGCGCACAGCTCAGCAGAGCGCCAGCGGAGCGCTCTGGAGCGCCGCTTCAAGCCGAAAGACGCCGGGAAGCGGCACTTTCCTCCGGATAGCTCCGGAGCCGCGCTTCTGCTTCTCTAGTCATCTCTAGCTTAGCGAAAAGCTTTCCCACTCCATTTGGCAAGGGGAGAGTGTACCTACACTGCACACTAACCGCGGTTTGCAAAGAAAGAGGATTTGCTGCACATTCCAAGGACACGGCTCTTTCCGAGGCAATCTGCAACCTGCTGTCAGATGGAAGTGCTCTCTGCCCTCTCCTGCCCAGCTCTAGGTACTAGCGGGCACTTTCCAGCCTGGGCGAGGCAAACAACCTCCAGAGATGTCACAGAGCCTAAGTGGAGCACAGATGCTCAAAAGCAGCAAAGCTGAAGAGCCTGGCTCAGCTTCACTAGTGTGCAATTGACTGACTGCGAAAAACAAAGCAGCAGAGCACCGGGCTTCTGGGCGCTGTGAAGGCAATTGCCAAAACCAGGCAGCTGCTCCTTCCCAAGCACAGGCAGCTGCCTATGTTCTTGCTTGTCGACAAACTCACCGCTGCCCTTCTTTTCAGCAGCTGCCACCGTCTTCTGTGCATCTCGGAGCCTCTGGCGACGAGCAAGATTTGCCAAGGTGGGACGCATCAGGACCAAGTCAAAACCCAGGCAAGTTGTCCTGGAACGCTTTCCATTCGCTTGCCGAGAGTGAATTCAAGAGGCAGGAGAGCGGCAGCCACCGTCCTCCAGCAGTCGGAAGGCTTCGCACACAAGCCCGCTTCTTTGCGGCTTCGTTCTTCGCCTCTTCCAAGCAACCGCGATCTCTGCTTCTCGGAGGCGCAGAAGCGGCTAATTCGCGCACAGATCAGCAGAGCGCCAGCGGAGCGCTCCGGAGTGCCGCTTCAAGCCGAAAGACATCGGGAAGCGGCACTTTCCTCCGGATAGCTCCGGAGCCGCGCTTCTGCTTCTCTAGTCATCTCTAGCTTAGCGAAAAGCTTTCCCACTCCATTTGGCAAGGGGAGAGCGTACCTGCACTGCACACTAACCGCGGTTTGCAAAGAAAGAGGATTTGCTGCACATTCCAAGGACACGGCTCTTTCCGAGGCAATCTGCAACCTGCTGTCAGATGGAAGTGCTCTCTGCCCTCTCCTGCCCAGCTCTAGGTACTAGCGGGCACTTTCCAGCCTGGCCGAGGCAAACAACCTCCAGAGATGTCACAGAGCCTAAGTGGAGCACAGATGCTCAAAAGCAGCAAAGCTGAAGAGCCTGGCTCAGCTTCACTAGTGTGCAATTGACTGACTGCGAAAAACAAAGCAGCAGAGCACCGGGCTTCTGGGCGCTGTGAAGGCAATTGCCAAAACCAGGCAGCTGCTCCTTCCCAAGCACAGGCAGCTGCCTATGTTCTTGCTTGTCGACAAACTCACCGCTGCCCTTCTTTTCAGCAGCTGCCACCGTCTTCTGTGCATCTCGGAGCCTCTGGCGACGAGCAAGACTTGCCAAGGTGGGAGGCATCAGGACCAAGTCAAAACCCAGGCAAGTTGTCCTGGAACGCTTTCCATTCGCTTGCCGAGAGTGAATTCAAGAGGCAGGAGAGCGGCAGCCACCGTCCTCCGGCAGTCGGAAGGCTTCGCACACAAGCCCGCTTCTTTGCGGCTTCGTTCTTCGCCTCTTCCAAGCAACCGCCATCTCTGCTTCTCGGAGGCGAAGAAGCGGCTAATTCGCGCACAGCTCAGTAAAGCGGCAGCAAAGCGCTCTGGAGCGCCGCTTCAAGCCGAAAGACGCCGGGAAGCGGCACTTTCCTCCGGATAGCTCCGGAGCCGCGCTTCTGCTTCTCTAGTCATCTCTAGCTTAGCGAAAAGCTTTCCCACTCCATTTGGCAAGGGGAGAGCGTACCTGCACTGCACACTAACCGCGGTTTGCAAAGAAAGAGGATTTGCTGCACATTCCAAGGACACGGCTCTTTCCGAGGCAATCTGCAACCTGCTGTCAGATGGAAGTGCTCTCTGCCCTCTCCTGCCCAGCTCTAGGTACTAGCGGGCACTTTCCAGCCTGGGCGAGGCAAACAACCTCCAGAGATGTCACAGAGCATAAGTGGAGCACAGATGCTCAAAAGCAGCAAAGCTGAAGAGCCTGGCTCAGCTTCACTAGTGTGCAATTGACTGACTGCGAAAAACAAAGCAGCAGAGCACCGGGCTTCTGGGCGCTGTGAAGGCAATTGCCAAAACCAGGCAGCTGCTCCTTCCCAAGCACAGGCAGCTGCCTATGTTCTTGCTTGTCGACAAACTCACCGCTGCCCTTCTTTTCAGCAGCTGCCACCGTCTTCGGTGCATCTCGGAGCCTCTGGCGACGAGCAAGACTTGCCAAGGTGGGAGGCATCAGGACCAAGTCAAAACCCAGGCAAGTTGTCCTGGAACGCTTTCCATTCGCTTGCCGAGAGTGAATTCAACAGGCAGGAGAGCGGCAGCCACCGTCCTCCGGCAGTCGGAAGGCTTGGCACGCAAGCCCGCTTCTTTGCGGCTTCGTTCTTCGCCTCTTCCAAGCAACCGCGATCTCTGCTTCTCGGAGGCGAAGAAGCGGCTAATTCGCGCACAGCTCAGTAGAGCGGCAGCGCAGCGCTCCGGAGCGCCTCTTCAAGCCGAAAGACGCCGGGAAGCGGCACTTTCCTCCGGATAGCTCCGGAGCCGCGCTTCTGCTTCTCTAGTCATCTCTAGCTTAGCGAAAAGCTTTCCCACTCCATTTGGCAAGGGGAGAGCGTACCTGCACTGCACACTAACCGCGGTTTGCAAAGAAAGAGGATTTGCTGCACATTCCAAGGACACGGCTCTTTCCGAGGCAATCTGCAACCTGCTGTCAGATGGAAGTGCTCTCTGCCCTCTCCTGCCCAGCTCTAGGTACTAGCGGGCACTTTCCAGCCTGGCCGAGGCAAACAACCTCCAGAGATGTCACAGAGCATAAGTGGAGCACAGATGCTCAAAAGCAGCAAAGCTGAAGAGCCTGGGTCAGCTTCACTAGTGTGCAATTGACTGACTGCTAAAAACAAAGCAGCAGAGCACCGGGCTTCTGGGCGCTGTGAAGGCAATTGCCAAAACCAGGCAGCTGCTCCTTCCCAAGCACAGGCAGCTGCCTATGTTCTTGCTTGTCGACAAACTCACCGCTGCCCTTCTTTTCAGCAGCTGCCACCGTCTTCTGTGCATCTCGGAGCCTCTGGCGACGAGCAAGACTTGCCAAGGTGGGAGGCATCAGGACCAAGTCAAAACCCAGGCAAGTTGTCCTGGAACGCTTTCCATTCGCTTGCCGAGAGTGAATTCAAGAGGCAGGAGAGCGGCAGCCACCGTCCTCCGGCAGTCGGAAGGCTTCGCACACAAGCCCGCTTCTTTGCGGCTTCGTTCTTCGCCTCTTCCAAGCAACCGCGATCTCTGCTTCTCGGAGGCGCAGAAGCGGCTAATTCGCGCACAGATCAGCAGAGCGCCAGCGGAGCGCTCCGGAGCGCCTCTTCAAGCCGAAAGACGCCGGGAAGCGGCACTTTCCTCCGGATAGCTCCGGAGCCGCGCTTCTGCTTCTCTAGTCATCTCTAGCTTAGCGAAAAGCTTTCCCACTCCATTTGGCAAGGGGAGAGCGTACCTGCACTGCACACTAACCGCGGTTTGCAAAGAAAGAGGATTTGCTGCACATTCCAAGGACACGGCTCTTTCCGAGGCAATCTGCAACCTGCTGTCAGATGGAAGTGCTCTCTGCCCTCTCCTGCCCAGCTCTAGGTACTAGCGGGCACTTTCCAGCCTGGCCGAGGCAAACAACCTCCAGAGATGTCACAGAGCATAAGTGGAGCACAGATGCTCAAAAGCAGCAAAGCTGAAGAGCCTGGCTCAGCTTGACTAGTGTGCAATTGACTGACTGCGAAAAACAAAGCAGCAGAGCACCGGGCTTCTGGGCGCTGTGAAGGCAATTGCCAAAACCAGGCAGCTGCTCCTTCCCAAGCACAGGCAGCTGCCTATGTTCTTGCTTGTCGACAAACTCACCGCTGCCCTTCTTTTCAACAGCTGCCACCGTCTTCTGTGCATCTCGGAGCCTCTGGCGACGAGCAAGACTTGCCAAGGTGGGAGGCATCAGGACCAAGTCAAAACCCAGGCAAGTTGTCCTGGAACGCTTTCCATTCGCTTGCCGAGAGTGAATTCAAGAGGCAGGAGAGCGGCAGCCACCGTCCTCCGGCAGTCGGAAGGCTTCGCACACAAGCCCGCTTCTTTGCGGCTTCGTTCTTCGCCTCTTCCAAGCAACCGCGATCTCTGCTTCTCGGAGGCGAAGAAGCGGCTAATTCGCGCACAGCTCAGTAGAGCGGCAGCGCAGCGCTCCGGAGCGCCGCTTCAAGCCGAAAGACGCCGGGAAGCGGCACTTTCCTCCGGATAGCTCCGGAGCCGCGCTTCTGCTTCTCTAGTCATCTCTAGCTTAGCGAAAAGCTTTCCCACTCCATTTGGCAAGGGGAGAGCGTACCTGCACTGCACACTAACCGCGGTTTGCAAAGAAAGAGGATTTGCTGCACATTCCAAGGACACGGCTCTTTCCGAGGCAATCTGCAACCTGCTGTCAGATGGAAGTGCTCTCTGCCCTCTCCTGCCCAGCTCTAGGTACTAGCGGGCACTTTCCAGCCTGGGCGAGGCAAACAACCTCCAGAGATGTCACAGAGCATAAGTGGAGCACAGATGCTCAAAAGCAGCAAAGCTGAAGAGCCTGGCTCAGCTTCACTAGTGTGCAATTGACTGACTGCGAAAAACAAAGCAGCAGAGCACCGGGCTTCTGGGCGCTGTGAAGGCAATTGCCAAAACCAGGCAGCTGCTCCTTCCCAAGCACAGGCAGCTGCCTATGTTCTTGCTTGTCGACAAACTCACCGCTGCCCTTCTTTTCAGCAGCTGCCACCGTCTTCGGTGCATCTCGGAGCCTCTGGCGACGAGCAAGACTTGCCAAGGTGGGAGGCATCAGGACCAAGTCAAAACCCAGGCAAGTTGTCCTGGAACGCTTTCCATTCGCTTGCCGAGAGTGAATTCAACAGGCAGGAGAGCGGCAGCCACCGTCCTCCGGCAGTCGGAAGGCTTGGCACGCAAGCCCGCTTCTTTGCGGCTTCGTTCTTCGCCTCTTCCAAGCAACCGCGATCTCTGCTTCTCGGAGGCGAAGAAGCGGCTAATTCGCGCACAGCTCAGTAGAGCGGCAGCGCAGCGCTCCGGAGCGCCTCTTCAAGCCGAAAGACGCCGGGAAGCGGCACTTTCCTCCGGATAGCTCCGGAGCCGCGCTTCTGCTTCTCTAGTCATCTCTAGCTTAGCGAAAAGCTTTCCCACTCCATTTGGCAAGGGGAGAGCGTACCTGCACTGCACACTAACCGCGGTTTGCAAAGAAAGAGGATTTGCTGCACATTCCAAGGACACGGCTCTTTCCGAGGCAATCTGCAACCTGCTGTCAGATGGAAGTGCTCTCTGCCCTCTCCTGCCCAGCTCTAGGTACTAGCGGGCACTTTCCAGCCTGGGCGAGGCAAACAACCTCCAGAGATGTCACAGAGCATAAGTGGAGCACAGATGCTCAAAAGCAGCAAAGCTGAAGAGCCTGGCTCAGCTTCACTAGTGTGCAATTGACTGACTGCGAAAAACAAAGCAGCAGAGCACCGGGCTTCTGGGCGCTGTGAAGGCAATTGCCAAAACCAGGCAGCTGCTCCTTCCCAAGCACAGGCAGCTGCCTATGTTCTTGCTTGTCGACAAACTCACCGCTGCCCTTCTTTTCAGCAGCTGCCACCGTCTTCGGTGCATCTCGGAGCCTCTGGCGACGAGCAAGACTTGCCAAGGTGGGAGGCATCAGGACCAAGTCAAAACCCAGGCAAGTTGTCCTGGAACGCTTTCCATTCGCTTGCCGAGAGTGAATTCAAGAGGCAGGAGAGCGGCAGCCACCGTCCTCCGGCAGTCGGAAGGCTTGGCACGCAAGCCCGCTTCTTTGCGGCTTCGTTCTTCGCCTCTTCCAAGCAACCGCGATCTCTGCTTCTCGGAGGCGAAGAAGCGGCTAATTCGCGCACAGCTCAGTAGAGCGCCAGCGGAGCGCTCCGGAGCGCCTCTTCAAGCCGAAAGACGCCGGGAAGCGGCACTTTCCTCCGGATAGCTCCGGAGCCGCGCTTCTGCTTCTCTAGTCATCTCTAGCTTAGCGAAAAGCTTTCCCACTCCATTTGGCAAGGGGAGAGCGTACCTGCACTGCACACTAACCGCGGTTTGCAAAGAAAGAGGATTTGCTGCACATTCCAAGGACACGGCTCTTTCCGAGGCAATCTGCAACCTGCTGTCAGATGGAAGTGCTCTCTGCCCTCTCCTGCCCAGCTCTAGGTACTAGCGGGCACTTTCCAGCCTGGGCGAGGCAAACAACCTCAAGAGATGTCACAGAGCATAAGTGGAGCACAGATGCTCAAAAGCAGCAAAGCTGAAGAGCCTGGCTCAGCTTCACTAGTGTGCAATTGACTGACTGCGAAAAAGAAAGCAGCAGAGCACCGGGCTTCTGGGCGCTGTGAAGGCAATTGCCAAAACCAGGCAGCTGCTCCTTCCCAAGCACAGGCAGCTGCCTATGTTCTTGCTTGTCGACAAACTCACCGCTGCCCTTCTTTTCAGCAGCTGCCACCGTCTTCGGTGCATCTCGGAGCCTCTGGCGACGAGCAAGACTTGCCAAGGTGGGAGGCATCAGGACCAAGTCAAAACCCAGGCAAGTTCTCCTGGAACGCTTTCCATTCGCTTGCCGAGAGTGAATTCAAGAGGCAGGAGAGCGGCAGCCACCGTCCTCCGGCAGTCGGAAGGCTTCGCACACAAGCCCGCTTCTTTGCGGCTTCGTTCTTCGCCTCTTCCAAGCAACTGCGATCTCTGCTTCTCGGAGGCGCAGAAGCGGCTAATTCGCGCACAGATCAGCAGAGCGCCAGCGGAGCACTCCGGAGCGCCTCTTCAAGCCGAAAGACGCCGGGAAGCGGCACTTTCCTCCGGATAGCTCCGGAGCCGCGCTTCTGCTTCTCTAGTCATCTCTAGCTTAGCGAAAAGCTTTCCCACTCCAGTTGGCAAGGGGAGAGTGTACCTACACTGCACACTAACCGCGGTTTGCAAAGAAAGAGGATTTGCTGCACATTCCAAGGACACGGCTCTTTCCGAGGCAATCTGCAACCTGCTGTCAGATGGAAGTGCTCTCTGCCCTCTCCTGCCCAGCTCTAGGTACTAGCGGGCACTTTCCAGCCTGGCCGAGGCAAACAACCTCCAGAGATGTCACAGAGCCTAAGTGGAACACAGATGCTCAAAAGCAGCAAAGCTGAAGAGCCTGGCTCAGCTTGACTAGTGTGCAATTGACTGACTGCGAAAAACAAAGCAGCAGAGCACCGGGCTTCTGGGCGCTGTGAAGGCAATTGCCAAAACCAGGCAGCTGCTCCTTCCCAAGCACAGGCAGCTGCCTATGTTCTTGCTTGTCGACAAACTCACCGCTGCCCTTCTTTTCAGCAGCTGCCACCGTCTTCTGTGCATCTCGGAGCCTCTGGCGACGAGCAAGACTTGCCAAGGTGGGACGCATCAGGACCAAGTCAAAACCCAGGCAAGTTGTCCTGGAACGCTTTCCATTCGCTTGCCGAGAGTGAATTCAAGAGGCAGGAGAGCGGCAGCCACCGTCCTCCGGCAGTCGGAAGGCTTCGCACACAAGCCCGCTTCTTTGCGGCTTCGTTCTTCGCCTCTTCCAAGCAACCGCGATCCCTGCTTCTCGGAGGCGCAGAAGCGGCTAATTCGCGCACAGCTCAGCAGAGCGCCAGCGGAGCGCTCCGGAGTGCCGCTTCAAGCCGAAAGACATCGGGAAGCGGCACTTTCCTCCGGATAGCTCCGGAGCCGCGCTTCTGCTTCTCTAGTCATCTCTAGCTTAGCGAAAAGCTTTCCCACTCCATTTGGCAAGGGGAGAGCGTACCTGCACTGCACACTAACCGCGGTTTGCAAAGAAAGAGGATTTGCTCCACATTCCAAGGACACGGCTCTTTCCGAGGCAATCTGCAACCTGCTGTCAGCTGGAAGTGCTCTCTGCCCTCTCCTGCCCAGCTCTAGGTACTAGCGGGCACTTTCCAGCCTGGGCGAGGCAAACAACCTCCAGAGATGTCACAGAGCATAAGTGGAGCACAGATGCTCAAAAGCAGCAAAGCTGAAGAGCCTGGCTCAGCTTCACTAGTGTGCAATTGACTGACTGCGAAAAACAAAGCAGCAGAGCACCGGGCTTCTGGGCGCTGTGAAGGCAATTGCCAAAACCAGGCAGCTGCTCCTTCCCAAGCACAGGCAGCTGCCTATGTTCTTGCTTGTCGACAAACTCACCGCTGCCCTTCTTTTCAGCAGCTGCCACCGTCTTCTGTGCATCTCGGAGCCTCTGGCGACGAGCAAGACTTGCCAAGGTGGGACGCATCAGGACCAAGTCAAAACCCAGGCAAGTTGTCCTGGAACGCTTTCCATTCGCTTGCCGAGAGTGAATTCAAGAGGCAGGAGAGCGGCAGCCACCGTCCTCCGGCAGTCGGAAGGCTTCGCACACAAGCCCGCTTCTTTGCGGCTTCGTTCTTCGCCTCTTCCAAGCAACCGCGATCTCTGCTTCTCGGAGGCGAAGAAGCGGCTAATTCGCGCACAGCTCAGTAAAGCGGCAGCAAAGCGCTCCGGAGCGCCGCTTCAAGCCGAAAGACGCCGGGAAGCGGCACTTTCCTCCGGATAGCTCCGGAGCCGCGCTTCTGCTTCTCTAGTCATCTCTAGCTTAGCGAAAAGCTTTCCCACTCCATTTGGCAAGGGGAGAGCGTACCTGCACTGCACACTAACCGCGGTTTGCAAAGAAAGAGGATTTGCTGCACATTCCAAGGACACGGCTCTTTCCGAGGCAATCTGCAACCTGCTGTCAGATGGAAGTGCTCTCTGCCCTCTCCTGCCCAGCTCTAGGTACTAGCGGGCACTTTCCAGCCTGGGCGAGGCAAACAACCTCAAGAGATGTCACAGAGCATAAGTGGAGCACAGATGCTCAAAAGCAGCAAAGCTGAAGAGCCTGGCTCAGCTTCACTAGTGTGCAATTGACTGACTGCGAAAAACAAAGCAGCAGAGCACCGGGCTTCTGGGCGCTGTGAAGGCAATTGCCAAAACCAGGCAGGTGCTCCTTCCCAAGCACAGGCAGCTGCCTATGTTCTTGCTTGTCGACAAACTCACCGCTGCCCTTCTTTTCAGCAGCTGCCACCGTCTTCGGTGCATCTCGGAGCCTCTGGCGACGAGCAAGACTTGCCAAGGTGGGAGGCATCAGGACCAAGTCAAAACCCAGGCAAGTTCTCCTGGAACGCTTTCCATTCGCTTGCCGAGAGTGAATTCAAGAGGCAGGAGAGCGGCAGCCACCGTCCTCCGGCAGTCGGAAGGCTTCGCACACAAGCCCGCTTCTTTGCGGCTTCGTTCTTCGCCTCTTCCAAGCAACTGCGATCTCTGCTTCTCGGAGGCGCAGAAGCGGCTAATTCGCGCACAGATCAGCAGAGCGCCAGCGGAGCACTCCGGAGCGCCTCTTCAAGCCGAAAGACGCCGGGAAGCGGCACTTTCCTCCGGATAGCTCCGGAGCCGCGCTTCTGCTTCTCTAGTCATCTCTAGCTTAGCGAAAAGCTTTCCCACTCCAGTTGGCAAGGGGAGAGTGTACCTACACTGCACACTAACCGCGGTTTGCAAAGAAAGAGGATTTGCTGCACATTCCAAGGACACGGCTCTTTCCGAGGCAATCTGCAACCTGCTGTCAGATGGAAGTGCTCTCTGCCCTCTCCTGCCCAGCTCTAGGTACTAGCGGGCACTTTCCAGCCTGGCCGAGGCAAACAACCTCCAGAGATGTCACAGAGCCTAAGTGGAACACAGATGCTCAAAAGCAGCAAAGCTGAAGAGCCTGGCTCAGCTTGACTAGTGTGCAATTGACTGACTGCGAAAAACAAAGCAGCAGAGCACCGGGCTTCTGGGCGCTGTGAAGGCAATTGCCAAAACCAGGCAGCTGCTCCTTCCCAAGCACAGGCAGCTGCCTATGTTCTTGCTTGTCGACAAACTCACCGCTGCCCTTCTTTTCAGCAGCTGCCACCGTCTTCTGTGCATCTCGGAGCCTCTGGCGACGAGCAAGACTTGCCAAGGTGGGACGCATCAGGACCAAGTCAAAACCCAGGCAAGTTGTCCTGGAACGCTTTCCATTCGCTTGCCGAGAGTGAATTCAAGAGGCAGGAGAGCGGCAGCCACCGTCCTCCGGCAGTCGGAAGGCTTCGCACACAAGCCCGCTTCTTTGCGGCTTCGTTCTTCGCCTCTTCCAAGCAACTGCGATCTCTGCTTCTCGGAGGCGCAGAAGCGGCTAATTCGCGCACAGATCAGCAGAGCGCCAGCGGAGCACTCCGGAGCGCCTCTTCAAGCCGAAAGACGCCGGGAAGCGGCACTTTCCTCCGGATAGCTCCGGAGCCGCGCTTCTGCTTCTCTAGTCATCTCTAGCTTAGCGAAAAGCTTTCCCACTCCAGTTGGCAAGGGGAGAGTGTACCTACACTGCACACTAACCGCGGTTTGCAAAGAAAGAGGATTTGCTGCACATTCCAAGGACACGTCTCTTTCCGAGGCAATCTGCAACCTGCTGTCAGCTGGAAGTGCTCTCTGCCCTCTCCTGCCCAGCTCTAGGTACTAGCGGGCACTTTCCAGCCTGGCCGAGGCAAACAACCTCCAGAGATGTCACAGAGCCTAAGTGGAACACAGATGCTCAAAAGCAGCAAAGCTGAAGAGCCTGGCTCAGCTTGACTAGTGTGCAATTGACTGACTGCGAAAAACAAAGCAGCAGAGCACCGGGCTTCTGGGCGCTGTGAAGGCAATTGCCAAAACCAGGCAGCTGCTCCTTGCCAAGCACAGGCAGCTGCCTATGTTCTTGCTTGTCGACAAACTCACCGCTGCCCTTCTTTTCAGCAGCTGCCACCGTCTTCGGTGCATCTCGGAGCCTCTGGCGACGAGCAAGACTTGCCAAGGTGGGAGGCATCAGGACCAAGTCAAAACCCAGGCAAGTTGTCCTGGAACGCTTTCCATTCGCTTGCCGAGAGTGAATTCAAGAGGCAGGAGAGCGGCAGCCACCGTCCTCCGGCAGTCGGAAGGCTTCGCACACAAGCCCGCTTCTTTGCGGCTTCGTTCTTCGCCTCTTCCAAGCAACCGCGATCTCTGCTTCTCGGAGGCGAAGAAGCGGCTAATTCGCGCACAGCTCAGCAGAGCGCCAGCGGAGCGCTCCGGAGCGCCTCTTCAAGCCGAAAGACGCCGGGAAGCGGCACTTTCCTCCGGATAGCTCCGGAGCCGCGCTTCTGCTTCTCTAGTCATCTCTAGCTTAGCGAAAAGCTTTCCCACTCCATTTGGCAAGGGGAGAGCGTACCTGCACTGCACACTAACCGCGGTTTGCAAAGAAAGAGGATTTGCTGCACATTCCAAGGACACGGCTCTTTCCGAGGCAATCTGCAACCTGCTGTCAGATGGAAGTGCTCTCTGCCCTCTCCTGCCAGCTCTAGGTACTAGCGGGCACTTTCCAGCCTGGGCGAGGCAAACAACCTCAAGAGATGTCACAGAGCATAAGTGGAGCACAGATGCTCAAAAGCAGCAAAGCTGAAGAGCCTGGCTCAGCTTCACTAGTGTGCAATTGACTGACTGCGAAAAACAAAGCAGCAGAGCACCGGGCTTCTGGGCGCTGTGAAGGCAATTGCCAAAACCAGGCAGCTGCTCCTTCCCAAGCACAGGCAGCTGCCTATGTTCTTGCTTGTCGACAAACTCACCGCTGCCCTTCTTTTCAGCAGCTGCCACCGTCTTCGGTGCATCTCTCGGAGCCTCTGGCGACGAGCAAGACTTGCCAAGGTGGGAGGCATCAGGACCAAGTCAAAACCCAGGCAAGTTGTCCTGGAACGCTTTCCATTCGCTTGCCGAGAGTGAATTCAAGAGGCAGGAGAGCGGCAGCCACCGTCCTCCGGCAGTCGGAAGGCTTCGCACACAAGCCCGCTTCTTTGCGGCTTCGTTCTTCGCCTCTTCCAAGCAACTGCGATCTCTGCTTCTCGGAGGCGCAGAAGCGGCTAATTCGCGCACAGATCAGCAGAGCGCCAGCGGAGCACTCCGGAGCGCCTCTTCAAGCCGAAAGACGCCGGGAAGCGGCACTTTCCTCCGGATAGCTCCGGAGCCGCGCTTCTGCTTCTCTAGTCATCTCTAGCTTAGCGAAAAGCTTTCCCACTCCAGTTGGCAAGGGGAGAGTGTACCTACACTGCACACTAACCGCGGTTTGCAAAGAAAGAGGATTTGCTGCACATTCCAAGGACACGGCTCTTTCCGAGGCAATCTGCAACCTGCTGTCAGATGGAAGTGCTCTCTGCCCTCTCCTGCCCAGCTCTAGGTACTAGCGGGCACTTTCCAGCCTGGCCGAGGCAAACAACCTCCAGAGATGTCACAGAGCCTAAGTGGAACACAGATGCTCAAAAGCAGCAAAGCTGAAGAGCCTGGCTCAGCTTGACTAGTGTGCAATTGACTGACTGCGAAAAACAAAGCAGCAGAGCACCGGGCTTCTGGGCGCTGTGAAGGCAATTGCCAAAACCAGGCAGCTGCTCCTTCCCAAGCACAGGCAGCTGCCTATGTTCTTGCTTGTCGACAAACTCACCGCTGCCCTTCTTTTCAGCAGCTGCCACCGTCTTCTGTGCATCTCGGAGCCTCTGGCGACGAGCAAGACTTGCCAAGGTGGGACGCATCAGGACCAAGTCAAAACCCAGGCAAGTTGTCCTGGAACGCTTTCCATTCGCTTGCCGAGAGTGAATTCAAGAGGCAGGAGAGCGGCAGCCACCGTCCTCCGGCAGTCGGAAGGCTTCGCACACAAGCCCGCTTCTTTGCGGCTTCGTTCTTCGCCTCTTCCAAGCAACCGCGATCCCTGCTTCTCGGAGGCGCAGAAGCGGCTAATTCGCGCACAGCTCAGCAGAGCGCCAGCGGAGCGCTCCGGAGTGCCGCTTCAAGCCGAAAGACATCGGGAAGCGGCACTTTCCTCCGGATAGCTCCGGAGCCCGCGCTTCTGCTTCTCTAGTCATCTCTAGCTTAGCGAAAAGCTTTCCCACTCCATTTGGCAAGGGGAGAGCGTACCTGCACTGCACACTAACCGCGGTTTGCAAAGAAAGAGGATTTGCTGCACATTCCAAGGACACGGCTCTTTCCGAGGCAATCTGCAACCTGCTGTCAGCTGGAAGTGCTCTCTGCCCTCTCCTGCCCAGCTCTAGGTACTAGCGGGCACTTTCCAGCCTGGGCGAGGCAAACAACCTCAAGAGATGTCACAGAGCATAAGTGGAGCACAGATGCTCAAAAGCAGCAAAGCTGAAGAGCCTGGCTCAGCTTGACTAGTGTGCAATTGACTGACTGTGAAAAACAAAGCAGCAGAGCACCGGGCTTCTGGGCGCTGTGAAGGCAATTGCCAAAACCAGGCAGCTGCTCCTTCCCAAGCACAGGCAGCTGCCTATGTTCTTGCTTGTCGACAAACTCACCGCTGCCCTTCTTTTCAGCAGCTGCCACCGTCTTCTGTGCATCTCGGAGCCTCTGGCGACGAGCAAGACTTGCCAAGGTGGGACGCATCAGGACCAAGTCAAAACCCAGGCAAGTTGTCCTGGAACGCTTTCCATTCGCTTGCCGAGAGTGAATTCAAGAGGCAGGAGAGCGGCAGCCACCGTCCTCCGGCAGTCGGAAGGCTTCGCACACAAGCCCGCTTCTTTGCGGCTTCGTTCTTCGCCTCTTCCAAGCAACCGCGATCTCTGCTTCTCGGAGGCGAAGAAGCGGCTAATTCGCGCACAGCTCAGTAAAGCGGCAGCAAAGCGCTCTGGAGCGCCGCTTCAAGCCGAAAGACGCCGGGAAGCGGCACTTTCCTCCGGATAGCTCCGGAGCCGCGCTTCTGCTTCTCTAGTCATCTCTAGCTTAGCGAAAAGCTTTCCCACTCCATTTGGCAAGGGGAGAGCGTACCTGCACTGCACACTAACCGCGGTTTGCAAAGAAAGAGGATTTGCTGCACATTCCAAGGACACGGCTCTTTCCGAGGCAATCTGCAACCTGCTGTCAGATGGAAGTGCTCCTCTGCCCTCTCCTGCCCCAGCTCTAGGTACTAGCGGGCACTTTCCAGCCTGGGCGAGGCAAACAACCTCCAGAGATGTCACAGAGCATAAGTGGAGCACAGATGCTCAAAAGCAGCAAAGCTGAAGAGCCTGGCTCAGCTTCACTAGTGTGCAATTGACTGACTGCGAAAAACAAAGCAGCAGAGCACCGGGCTTCTGGGCGCTGTGAAGGCAATTGCCAAAACCAGGCAGCTGCTCCTTCCCAAGCACAGGCAGCTGCCTATGTTCTTGCTTGTCGACAAACTCACCGCTGCCCTTCTTTTCAGCAGCTGCCACCGTCTTCGGTGCATCTCGGAGCCTCTGGCGACGAGCAAGACTTGCCAAGGTGGGAGGCATCAGGACCAAGTCAAAACCCAGGCAAGTTGTCCTGGAACGCTTTCCATTCGCTTGCCGAGAGTGAATTCAACAGGCAGGAGAGCGGCAGCCACCGTCCTCCGGCAGTCGGAAGGCTTGGCACGCAAGCCCGCTTCTTTGCGGCTTCGTTCTTCGCCTCTTCCAAGCAACCGCGATCTCTGCTTCTCGGAGGCGAAGAAGCGGCTAATTCGCGCACAGCTCAGTAGAGCGGCAGCGCAGCGCTCCGGAGCGCCTCTTCAAGCCGAAAGACGCCGGGAAGCGGCACTTTCCTCCGGATAGCTCCGGAGCCGCGCTTCTGCTTCTCTAGTCATCTCTAGCTTAGCGAAAAGCTTTCCCACTCCATTTGGCAAGGGGAGAGTGTACCTACACTGCACACTAACCGCGGTTTGCAAAGAAAGAGGATTTGCTGCACATTCCAAGGACACGGCTCTTTCCGAGGCAATCTGCAACCTGCTGTCAGATGGAAGTGCTCTCTGCCCTCTCCTGCCCAGCTCTAGGTTACTAGCGGGCACTTTCCAGCCTGGCCGAGGCAAACAACCTCCAGAGATGTCACAGAGCATAAGTGGAGCACAGATGCTCAAAAGCAGCAAAGCTGAAGAGCCTGGCTCAGCTTCACTAGTGTGCAATTGACTGACTGCTAAAAACAAAGCAGCAGAGCACCGGGCTTCTGGGCGCTGTGAAGGCAATTGCCAAAACCAGGCAGCTGCTCCTTCCCAAGCACAGGCAGCTGCCTATGTTCTTGCTTGTCGACAAACTCACCGCTGCCCTTCTTTTCAGCAGCTGCCACCGTCTTCTGTGCATCTCGGAGCCTCTGGCGACGAGCAAGACTTGCCAAGGTGGGAGGCATCAGGACCAAGTCAAAACCCAGGCAAGTTGTCCTGGAACGCTTTCCATTCGCTTGCCGAGAGTGAATTCAAGAGGCAGGAGAGCGGCAGCCACCGTCCTCCGGCAGTCGGAAGGCTTCGCACACAAGCCCGCTTCTTTGCGGCTTCGTTCTTCGCCTCTTCCAAGCAACCGCGATCTCTGCTTCTCGGAGGCGCAGAAGCGGCTAATTCGCGCACAGATCAGCAGAGCGGCAGCGCAGCGCTCCGGAGCGCCTCTTCAAGCCGAAAGACGCCGGGAAGCGGCACTTTCCTCCGGATAGCTCCGGAGCCGCGCTTCTGCTTCTCTAGTCATCTCTAGCTTAGCGAAAAGCTTTCCCACTCCATTTGGCAAGGGGAGAGCGTACCTGCACTGCACACTAACCGCGGTTTGCAAAGAAAGAGGATTTGCTCCACATTCCAAGGACACGGCTCTTTCCGAGGCAATCTGCAACCTGCTGTCAGCTGGAAGTGCTCTCTGCCCTCTCCTGCCCAGCTCTAGGTACTAGCGGGCACTTTCCAGCCTGGGCGAGGCAAACAACCTCAAGAGATGTCACAGAGCATAAGTGGAGCACAGATGCTCAAAAGCAGCAAAGCTGAAGAGCCTGGCTCAGCTTCACTAGTGTGCAATTGACTGACTGCGAAAAACAAAGCAGCAGAGCACCGGGCTTCTGGGCGCTGTGAAGGCAATTGCCAAAACCAGGCAGGTGCTCCTTCCCAAGCACAGGCAGCTGCCTATGTTCTTGCTTGTCGACAAACTCAACCGCTGCCCTTCTTTTCAGCAGCTGCCACCGTCTTCGGTGCATCTCGGAGCCTCTGGCGACGAGCAAGACTTGCCAAGGTGGGAGGCATCAGGACCAAGTCAAAACCCAGGCAAGTTCTCCTGGAACGCTTTCCATTCGCTTGCCGAGAGTGAATTCAAGAGGCAGGAGAGCGGCAGCCACCGTCCTCCGGCAGTCGGAAGGCTTCGCACACAAGCCCGCTTCTTTGCGGCTTCGTTCTTCGCCTCTTCCAAGCAACTGCGATCTCTGCTTCTCGGAGGCGCAGAAGCGGCTAATTCGCGCACAGATCAGCAGAGCGCCAGCGGAGCACTCCGGAGCGCCTCTTCAAGCCGAAAGACGCCGGGAAGCGGCACTTTCCCTCCGGATAGCTCCGGAGCCGCGCTTCTGCTTCTCTAGTCATCTCTAGCTTAGCGAAAAGCTTTCCCACTCCAGTTGGCAAGGGGAGAGTGTACCTACACTGCACACTAACCGCGGTTTGCAAAGAAAGAGGATTTGCTGCACATTCCAAGGACACGGCTCTTTCCGAGGCAATCTGCAACCTGCTGTCAGATGGAAGTGCTCTCTGCCCTCTCCTGCCCAGCTCTAGGTACTAGCGGGCACTTTCCAGCCTGGCCGAGGCAAACAACCTCCAGAGATGTCACAGAGCATAAGTGGAACACAGATGCTCAAAAGCAGCAAAGCTGAAGAGCCTGGCTCAGCTTGACTAGTGTGCAATTGACTGACTGCGAAAAACAAAGCAGCAGAGCACCGGGCTTCTGGGCGCTGTGAAGGCAATTGCCAAAACCAGGCAGCTGCTCCTTCCCAAGCACAGGCAGCTGCCTATGTTCTTGCTTGTCGACAAAACTCACCGCTGCCCTTCTTTTCAGCAGCTGCCACCGTCTTCTGTGCATCTCGGAGCCTCTGGCGACGAGCAAGACTTGCCAAGGTGGGACGCATCAGGACCAAGTCAAAACCCAGGCAAGTTGTCCTGGAACGCTTTCCATTCGCTTGCCGAGAGTGAATTCAAGAGGCAGGAGAGCGGCAGCCACCGTCCTCCGGCAGTCGGAAGGCTTCGCACACAAGCCCGCTTCTTTGCGGCTTCGTTCTTCGCCTCTTCCAAGCAACCGCGATCCCTGCTTCTCGGAGGCGCAGAAGCGGCTAATTCGCGCACAGCTCAGCAGAGCGCCAGCGGAGCGCTCCGGAATGCCGCTTCAAGCCGAAAGACATCGGGAAGCGGCACTTTCCTCCGGATAGCTCCGGAGCCGCGCTTCTGCTTCTCTAGTCATCTCTAGCTTAGCGAAAAGCTTTCCCACTCCATTTGGCAAGGGGAGAGCGTACCTGCACTGCACACTAACCGCGGTTTGCAAAGAAAGAGGATTTGCTCCACATTCCAAGGACACGGCTCTTTCCGAGGCAATCTGCAACCTGCTGTCAGATGGAAGTGCTCTCTGCCCTCTCCTGCCCAGCTCTAGGTACTAGCGGGCACTTTCCAGCCTGGGCGAGGCAAACAACCTCAAGAGATGTCACAGAGCATAAGTGGAGCACAGATGCTCAAAAGCAGCAAAGCTGAAGAGCCTGGCTCAGCTTCACTAGTGTGCAATTGACTGACTGCGAAAAACAAAGCAGCAGAGCACCGGGCTTCTGGGCGCTGTGAAGGCAATTGCCAAAACCAGGCAGCTGCTCCTTCCCAAGCACAGGCAGCTGCCTATGTTCTTGCTTGTCGACAAACTCACCGCTGCCCTTCTTTTCAGCAGCTGCCACCGTCTTCTGTGCATCTCGGAGCCTCTGGCGACGAGCAAGACTTGCCAAGGTGGGACGCATCAGGACCAAGTCAAAACCCAGGCAAGTTGTCCTGGAACGCTTTCCATTCGCTTGCCGAGAGTGAATTCAAGAGGCAGGAGAGCGGCAGCCACCGTCCTCCGGCAGTCGGAAGGCTTCGCACACAAGCCCGCTTCTTTGCGGCTTCGTTCTTTCGCCTCTTCCAAGCAACTGCGATCTCTGCTTCTCGGAGGCGCAGAAGCGGCTAATTCGCGCACAGATCAGCAGAGCGCCAGCGGAGCACTCCGGAGCGCCTCTTCAAGCCGAAAGGACGCCGGGAAGCGGCACTTTCCTCCGGATAGCTCCGGAGCCGCGCTTCTGCTTCTCTAGTCATCTCTAGCTTAGCGAAAAGCTTTCCCACTCCAGTTGGCAAGGGGAGAGTGTACCTACACTGCACACTAACCGCGGTTTGCAAAGAAAGAGGATTTGCTGCACATTCCAAGGACACGTCTCTTTCCGAGGCAATCTGCAACCTGCTGTCAGCTGGAAGTGCTCTCTGCCCTCTCCTGCCCAGCTCTAGGTACTAGCGGGGCACTTTCCAGCCTGGCCGAGGCAAACAACCTCCAGAGATGTCACAGAGCCTAAGTGGAACACAGATGCTCAAAAGCAGCAAAGCTGAAGAGCCTGGCTCAGCTTCACTAGTGTGCAATTGACTGACTGCGAAAAACAAAGCAGCAGAGCACCGGGCTTCTGGGCGCTGTGAAGGCAATTGCCAAAACCAGGCAGCTGCTCCTTGCCAAGCACAGGCAGCTGCCTATGTTCTTGCTTGTCGACAAACTCACCGCTGCCCTTCTTTTCAGCAGCTGCCACCGTCTTCTGTGCATCTCGGAGCCTCTGGCGACGAGCAAGACTTGCCAAGGTGGGACGCATCAGGACCAAGTCAAAACCCAGGCAAGTTGTCCTGGAACGCTTTCCATTCGCTTGCCGAGAGTGAATTCAAGAGGCAGGAGAGCGGCAGCCACCGTCCTCCGGCAGTCGGAAGGCTTCGCACACAAGCCCGCTTCTTTGCGGCTTCGTTCTTCGCCTCTTCCAAGCAACCGCGATCTCTGCTTCTCGGAGGCGAAGAAGCGGCTAATTCGCGCACAGCTCAGCAGAGCGCCAGCGGAGCGCTCCGGAGCGCCTCTTCAAGCCGAAAGACGCCGGGAAGCGGCACTTTCCTCCGGATAGCTCCGGAGCCCGCGCTTCTGCTTCTCTAGTCATCTCTAGCTTAGCGAAAAGCTTTCCCACTCCATTTGGCAAGGGGAGAGTGTACCTACACTGCACACTAACCGCGGTTTGCAAAGAAAGAGGATTTGCTGCACATTCCAAGGACACGGCTCTTTCCGAGGCAATCTGCAACCTGCTGTCAGATGGAAGTGCTCTCTGCCCTCTCCTGCCCAGCTCTAGCTACTAGCGGGCACTTTCCAGCCTGGCCGAGGCAAACAACCTCCAGAGATGTCACAGAGCATAAGTGGAGCACAGATGCTCAAAAGCAGCAAAGCTGAAGAGCTGGCTCAGCTTCACTAGTGTGCAATTGACTGACTGCGAAAAACAAAGCAGCAGAGCACCGGGCTTCTGGGCGCTGTGAAGGCAATTGCCAAAACCAGGCAGCTGCTCCTTCCCAAGCACAGGCAGCTGCCTATGTTCTTGCTTGTCGACAAACTCACCGCTGCCCTTCTTTTCAGCAGCTGCCACCGTCTTCTGTGCATCTCGGAGCCTCTGGCGACGAGCAAGACTTGCCAAGGTGGGAGGCATCAGGACCAAGTCAAAACCCAGGCAAGTTGTCCTGGAACGCTTTCCATTCGCTTGCCGAGAGTGAATTCAAGAGGCAGGAGAGCGGCAGCCACCGTCCTCCCGGCAGTCGGAAGGCTTCGCACACAAGCCCGCTTCTTTGCGGCTTCGTTCTTCGCCTCTTCC
>NW_027099426.1:0-34880 GCF_031753505.1 Anomalospiza imberbis
GAAGAAGCGGCTAGTTCGCGCACAGCTCAGTAGAGCAGCAGCGGAGCGCTCCGGAGCGCCGCTTCTGCCGAAAGACGCCGGGAACCGGCACTTTCCTCCGGATAGCTCCGGAGCCGCGCTTCTGCTTCTCAGGTCGTCTCTATCTTAGCGAAAAGCTTTCCCACTCCATTTGGCAAGGGGAGAGCGTACCTGCACTGCACACTAACCGCGGTTTGCAAAGAAAGAGGATTTGCTGCACATTCCAAGGACACGGCTCTTTCCGAGGCAATCTGCAACCTGCTGTCAGATGGAAGTGCTCTCTGCCCTCTCCTGCCCAGCTCTAGCTACTAGCGGGCACTTTCCAGCCTGGCCGAGGCAAACAACCTCGAGACATGTCACAGAGCTTAAGTGGAGCACAGATGCTCAAAAGCAGCAAAGCTGAAGAGCCTGGCTCAGCTTCACTAGTGTGCAATTGACTGACTGCGAAAAACAAAGCAGCAGAGCACCGGGCTTCTGGGCGCTGTGAAGGCAATTGCCAAAACCAGGCAGCTGCTCCTTCCCAAGCACAGGCAGCTGCCTATGTTCTTGCTTGTCGACAAACTCACCGCTGCCCTTCTTTTCAGCAGCTGCCACCGTCTTCTGTGCATCTCGGAGCCTCTGGCGACGAGCAAGACTTGCCAAGGTGGGACGCATCGGGACCAAGTAAAAACCCAGGCAAGTTGTTCTGGAACGCTTTCCATTCGCTTGCCGAGAGTGAATTCAAGAGGCAGGAGAGCGGCAGCCACCGTCCTCCAGAAGTCTGAAGGCTTCGCACACAAGCCCGCTTCTTTGCGGCTTCGTTCTTCGCCTCTTCCAAGCAACCACGATCTCTGCTTCTCGGAGGCGAAGAAGTATCTAGTTTGCGCACAGCTCAGTAGAGCGGCCGCGGAGCGCTCTGGAGCGCCGCTTCAAGCCAAAAGACGCCGGGAAGCGGCACTTTCCTCCGGATAGCTCCGGAGCCGCGCTTCTGCTTCTCAGGTCGTCTCTATCTTAGCGAAAAGCTTTCCCAGTCCATTTGGCAAGGGGAGAGTGTACCTGCACTGCACACTAACCGCAGTTTGCAAAGAAAGAGGATTTGCTGCACATTCCAAGGACACGGCTCTTTCCCAGGCAATCTGCAACCTGCTGTCAGATGGAAGTGCTCTCTGCCCTCTCCTGCCCAGCTCTATGTACTAGCGGGCACTTTCCAGCCTGGGCGAGGCAAACAACCTCGAGACATGCCACAGAGCATAAGTGGAGCACAGATGCTCAAAAGCAGCAAAGCTGAAGAGCCTGGCTCAGCTTCACTAGTGTGCAATTGACTGACTGCGAAAAACAAAGCAGCAGAGCACCGGGCTTCTGGGCGCTGTGAAGGCAATTGCCAAAAGCAGGCAGCTGCTCCTTCCCAAGCACAGGCAGCTGCCTATGTTCTTGCTTGTCGACAAACTCACCGCTGCCCTTCTTTTCAGCAGCTGCCACCGTCTTCTGTGCATCTCGGAGCCTCTGGCGACGAGCAAGACTTGCCAAGGTGGGACGCATCGGGACCAAGTAAAAACCCAGGCAAGTTGTCCTGGAACGCTTTCCATTCGCTTGCCGAGAGTGAATTCAACAGGCAGGAGAGCGGCAGCCACCGTCCTCCAGCAGTCGGAAGGCTTTGCACACAAGCCCGCTTCTTTGCGGCTTCGTTCTTCGCCTCTTCCAAGCAACTGCAAACTCTGCTTCTCGGAGCCGAAGAAGCGGCTAATTCGCACACAGCTCAGTAGAGCGGCAGCGCAGCGCTCCGGAGCGCCGCTTCAAGCCGAAAGACGCTGGGAAGCGGCACTTTCCTCCGGATAGCTCCGCAGCCGCGCTTCTGCTTCTCTAGTCATCTCTATCTTAGCGAAAAGCTTTCCCAGTCCATTTGGCAAGGGGAGAGCGTACCTGCACTGCACACTAACCGCGGTTTGCAAAGAAAGAGGATTTGCTGCACATTCCAAGGACACGGCTCTTTCCGAGGTAATCTGCAACCTGCTGTCAGATGGAAGTGCTCTCTGCCCTCTCCTGCCCAGCTCTAGGTACTAGCGGGCACTTTCCAGCCTGGCCGAGGCAAACAACCTCGAGAGATGTCACAGAGCATAAGTGGAGCACAGATGCTCAAAAGCAGCAAAGCTGAAGAGCCTGGCTCAGCTTCACTAGTGTGCAATTGACTGACTGCGAAAAACAAAGCAGCAGAGCACCGGGCTTCTGGGCGCTGTGAAGGCAATTGCCAAAACCAGGCAGCTGCTCCTTCCCAAGCACAGTCAGCTGCCTATGTTCTTGCTTGTCGACAAACTCACCGCTGCCCTTCTTTTCAGCAGCTGCCACCGTCTCCTGTGCATCTCGGAGCCTCTGGCGACGAGCAAGACTTGCCAAGGTGGGACGCATCAGGACCAAGTCAAAACCCAGGCAAGTTGTCCTGGAACGCTTTCCATTCGCTTGCCGAGAGGGAATTCAAGAGGCAGGAGAGCGGCAGCCACCGTCCTCCAGCAGTCGGAAGGCTTCGCACACAAGCCCGCTTCTTTGCGGCTTCGTTCTTCGCCTCTTCCAAGCAACCGCGATCTCTGCTTCTCGGAGGCGAAGAAGCGGCTAGTTCGCGCACAGCTCAGTAGAGCGGCAGCGCAGCGCTCCGGAGCGCCGCTTCAAGCCGAAAGGCGCCGGGAAGCGGCACTTTCCTCCGGATAGCTCCGGAGCCGCACTTCTGATTCTCAGGTCATCTCTATCTTAGCGAAAATCTTTCCCACTCCATTTGGCAAGGGGAGAGCGTACCTGCACTGCACACTAACCGCGGTTTGCAAAGAAAGAGGATTTGCTGCACATTCCAAGGACACGGCTCTTTCCGAGGCAATCTGCAACCTGCTGTCAGATGGAAGTGCTCTCTGCCCTCTCCTGCCCAGCTCTAGGTACTAGCGGGCACTTTCCAGCCTGGCCGAGGCAAACAACCTCCAGAGATGTCACAGAGCATAAGTGGAGCACAGATGCTCAAAAGCAGCAAAGCTGAAGAGCCTGGCTCAGCTTCACTAGTGTGCAATTGACTGACTGCGAAAAACAAAGCAGCAGAGCACCGGGCTTCTGGGCGCTGTGAAGGCAATTGCCAAAACCAGGCAGCTGCTCCTTCCCAAGCACAGTCAGCTGCCTATGTTCTTGCTTGTCGACAAACTCACCGCTGCCCTTCTTTTCAGCAGCTGCCACCGTCTTCTGTGCATCTCGGAGCCTCTGGCGACGAGCAAGACTTGCCAAGGTGGGACGCATCAGGACCAAGTCAAAACCCAGGCAAGTTGTCCTGGAACGCTTTCCATTCGCTTGCCGAGAGTGAATTCAACAGGCAGGAGAGCGGCAGCCACCGTCCTCCAGCAGTCGGAAGGCTTCGCACACAAGCCCGCTTCTTTGCGGCTTCGTTCTTCGCCTCTTCCAAGCAACCGCGATCTCTGCCTCTCGGAGGTGAAGAAGTATCTAGTTTGCGCACAGCTCAGTAGAGCGGCAGCGGAGCGCTCTGGAGTGCCGCTTCAAGCCAAAAGACGCCGGGAAACGGCACTTTCCTCCGGATAGCTCCGGAGCCGCGCTTCTGCTTCTCAGGTCGTCTCTATCTTAGCGAAAAGCTTTCCCAGTCCATTTGGCAAGGGGAGAGCGTACCTGCACTGCACACTAACCGCGGTTTGCAAAGAAAGAGGATTTGCTGCACATTCCAAGGACACGGCTCTTTCCGAGGCAATCTGCAACCTGCTGTCAGATGGAAGTGCTCTCTGCCCTCTCCTGCCCAGCTCTAGGTACTAGCGGGCACTTGCCAGCCTGGCCGAGGCAAACAACCTCGAGAGATGTCACAGAGCATAAGTGGAGCACAGATGCTCAAAAGCAGCAAAGCTGAAGAGCCTGGCTCAGCTTCACTAGTGTGCAATTGACTGACTGCGAAAAACAAAGCAGCAGAGCACCGGGCTTCTGGGCGCTGTGAAGGCAATTGCCAAAACCAGGCAGCTGCTCCTTCCCAAGCACAGGCAGCTGCCTATGTTCTTGCTTGTCGACAAACTCACCGCTGCCCCTTCTTTTCAGCAGCTGCCACCGTCTTCTGTGCATCTCGGAGCCTCTGGCGACCGAGCAAGACTTGCCAAGGTGGGACGCATCAGGACCAAGTAAAAACCCAGGCAAGTTGTCCTGGAACGCTTTCCATTCGCTTGCCGAGAGTGAATTCAAGAGGCAGGAGAGCGGCAGCCACCGTCCCCCAGCAATCTGAAGGCTTTGCACACAAGCCCGCTTCTTTGCAGCTTCGTTCTTCGCCTCTTCCAAGCAACCGTGATCTCTGCCTCTCGGAGGCGAAGAAGCGGCTAGTTTGCGCACAGCTCAGTAGAGCAGCAGAGGAGCGCTCCGGAGCGCCTCTTCTGCCGAAAGACGCCGGGGAAGCGGCAGTTCCCTCTGGGTAGCTCCGGAGCCGCGCTTCTGCTTCTCAGGTCGTCTCTATCTTAGCGAAAAGCTTTCCCACTCCATTTGGCAAGGGGAGAGCGTGCCTGCACTGCACACTAACCGCGGTTTGCAAAGAAAGAGGATTTGCTGCACATTCCAAGGACACGGCTGTTTCTGAGGCAATCTGCAACCTGCTGTCAGATGGAAGTGCTCTCTGCCCTCTCCTGCCCAGCTCTAGGTACTAGCGGGCACTTTCCCAGCCTGGGCGAGGCAAACAACCTCGAGAGATGTCACAGAGCATAAGTGGAGCACAGATGCTCAAAAGCAGCAAAGCTGAAGAGCCTGGCTCAGCTTCACTAGTGTGCAATTGACTGACTGCGAAAAACAAAGCAGCAGAGCACCGGGCTTCTGGGCGCTGTGAAGGCAATTGCCAAAAGCAGGCAGCTGCTCCTTCCCAAGCACAGGCAGCTGCCTATGTTCTTGCTTGTCGACAAACTCACCGCTGCCCTTCTTTTCAGCAGCTGCCACCGGTCTTCTGTGCATCTCGGAGTCTTTGGCGACGAGCAAGACTTGCCAAGGTGGGACGCATCAGGACCAAGTCAAAACCCAGGCAAGTTGTCCTGGAACGCTTTCCATTCGCTTGCCGAGAGGGAATTCAAGAGGCAGGAGAGCGGCAGCCACCGTCCTCCAGCAGTCGGAAGGCTTGGCACACAAGCCCGCTTCTTTGCGGCTTCGTTCTTCGCCTCTTCCAAGCAACCGCGATCTCTGCTTCTCGGAGCCGAAGAAGCGGCTAGTTCGCGCACAGCTCAGTAGAGCGCAGCGCAGCGCTCTGGAGCGCCGCTTCAAGCCAAAAGACGCCGGGAAGCGGCACTTTCCTCCGGATAGCTCCGGAGCCGCCGCTTCTGCTTCTCAGGTCGTCTCTATCTTAGCGAAAAGCTTTCCCAGTCCATTTGGCAAGGGAGAGTGTACCTGCACTGCACACTAACCGCAGTTTGCAAAGAAAGAGGATTTGCTGCACATTCCAAGGACACGGCTCTTTCCCAGGCAATCTGCAACCTGCTGTCAGATGGAAGTGCTCTCTGCCCTCTCCTGCCCAGCTCTATGTACTAGCGGGCACTTTCCAGCCTGGGCGAGGCAAACAACCTCGAGACATGCCACAGAGCATAAGTGGAGCACAGATGCTCAAAAGCAGCAAAGCTGAAGAGCCTGGCTCAGCTTCACTAGTGTGCAATTGACTGACTGCGAAAAACAAAGCAGCAGAGCACCGGGCTTCTGGCGCTGTGAAGGCAATTGCCAACAAGCAGGCAGCTGCTCCTTCCCAAGCACAGGCAGCTGCCTATGTTCTTGCTTGTCGACAAACTCACCGCTGCCCTTCTTTTCAGCAGCTGCCACCGTCTTCTGTGCATCTCGGAGCCTCTGGCGACGAGCAAGACTTGCCAAGGTGGGACGCATCGGGACCAAGTAAAAACCCAGGCAAGTTGTCCTGGAACGCTTTCCATTCGCTTGCCGAGAGTGAATTCAACAGGCAGGAGAGCGGCAGCCACCGTCCTCCAGCAGTCTGAAGGCTTTGCACACAAGCCCGCTTCTTTGCGGCTTCGTTCTTCGCCTCTTCCAGCCAACTGCAAACTCTGCTTCTCGGAGCCGAAGAAGCGGCTAATTCGCACACAGCTCAGTAGAGCGGCAGCGCAGCGCTCCGGAGCGCCGCTTCAAGCCGAAAGACGCTGGGGAAGCGGCACTTTCCTCCGGATAGCTCCGCAGCCGCGCTTCTGCTTCTCTAGTCATCTCTATCTTAGCGAAAAGCTTTCCCAGTCCATTTGGCAAGGGGAGAGCGTACCTGCACTGCACACTAACCGCGGTTCTGCAAAAGAAAGAGGATTTGCTGCACATTCCAAGACACGGCCTCTTTCCGAGGTAATCTGCAACCTGCTGTCAGATGGAAGTGCTCTCTGCCCTCTCCTGCCCAGCTCTAGGTACTAGCGGGCACTTTCCAGCCTGGCCGAGGCAAACAACCTCGAGAGATGTCACAGAGCATAAGTGGAGCACAGATGCTCAAAAGCAGCAAAGCTGAAGAGCCTGGCTCAGCTTCACTAGTGTGCAATTGACTGACTGCGAAAAACAAAGCAGCAGAGCACCGGGCTTCTGGGCGCTGTGAAGGCAATTGCCAAAACCAGGCAGCCTGCTCCTTCCCAAGCACAGTCAGCTGCCTATGTTCTTGTCTTGTCGACAAACACGCTGCCCTTCTTTTCAGCAGCTGCCACCGTCTCCTGTGCATCTCGGAGCCTCTGGCGACGAGCAAAGACTTGCCAGGTGGGACGCATCAGGACCAAGTCAAAACCCAGGCAAGTTGTCCTGGGAACGCTTTCCATTCGCTTGCCGAGAGGGAATTCAAGAGGCAGGAGAGCGGCAGCCACCGTCCTCCAGCCAGTCGGGAAGGCTTCGCACGACAAGCCCGCTTGCTTTGCGGCTTCGTTCTTCGCCTCTTCCAAGCAACCGCGATCTCTGCTTCTCGGAGGCGAAGAAGCGGCTAGTTCGCGCTACAGCTCAGTAGAGGCGGCAGCGCAGCGCTCCGGAGCGCCGCTTCAAGCCGAAAGGCGCCGGGAAGCGGCACTTTCCTCGGATAGCTCCGGAGCCGCACTTCTGATTCTCAGGTCATCTCTATCTTAGCGAAAATCTTTCCCACTCCATTTGGCAAGGGGAGAGCGTACCTGCACTGCACACTAACCGCGGTTTGCAAAGAAAGAGGATTTGCTGCACATTCCAAGGACACGGCTCTTTCCGAGGCAATCTGCAACCTGCTGTCAGATGGAAGTGCTCTCTGCCCTCTCCTGCCCAGCTCTAGGTACTAGCGGGCACTTTCCAGCCTGGCCGAGGCAAACAACCTCCAGAGATGTCACAGAGCATAAGTGGAGCACAGATGCTCAAAAGCAGCAAAGCTGAAGAGCCTGGCTCAGCTTCACTAGTGTGCAATTGACTGACTGCGAAAAACAAAGCAGCAGAGCACCGGGCTTCTGGGCGCTGTGAAGGCAATTGCCAAAACCAGGCAGCTGCTCCTTCCCAAGCACAGTCAGCTGCCTATGTTCTTGCTTGTCGACAAACTCACCGCTGCCCTTCTTTTCAGCAGCTGCCACCGTCTTCTGTGCATCTCGGAGCCTCTGGCGACGAGCAAGACTTGCCAAGGTGGGACGCATCAGGACCAAGTCAAAACCCAGGCAAGTTGTCCTGGAACGCTTTCCATTCGCTTGCCGAGAGTGAATTCAACAGGCAGGAGAGCGGCAGCCACCGTCCTCCAGCAGTCGGAAGGCTTCGCACACAAGCCCGCTTCTTTGCGGCTTCGTTCTTCGCCTCTTCCAAGCAACCGCGATCTCTGCCTCTCGGAGGTGAAGAAGTATCTAGTTTGCGCACAGCTCAGTAGAGCGGCAGCGGAGCGCTCTGGAGTGCCGCTTCAAGCCAAAAGACGCCGGGAAACGGCACTTTCCTCCGGATAGCTCCGGAGCCGCGCTTCTGCTTCTCAGGTCGTCTCTATCTTAGCGAAAAGCTTTCCCAGTCCATTTGGCAAGGGGAGAGCGTACCTGCACTGCACACTAACCGCGGTTTGCAAAGAAAGAGGATTTGCTGCACATTCCAAGGACACGGCTCTTTCCGAGGCAATCTGCAACCTGCTGTCAGATGGAAGTGCTCTCTGCCCTCTCCTGCCCAGCTCTAGGTACTAGCGGGCACTTGCCAGCCTGGCCGAGGCAAACAACCTCGAGAGATGTCACAGAGCATAAGTGGAGCACAGATGCTCAAAAGCAGCAAAGCTGAAGAGCCTGGCTCAGCTTCACTAGTGTGCAATTGACTGACTGCGAAAAACAAAGCAGCAGAGCACCGGGCTTCTGGGCGCTGTGAAGGCAATTGCCAAAACCAGGCAGCTGCTCCTTCCCAAGCACAGGCAGCTGCCTATGTTCTTGCTTGTCGACAAACTCACCGCTGCCCTTCTTTTCAGCAGCTGCCACCGTCTTCTGTGCATCTCGGAGCCTCTGGCGACGAGCAAGACTTGCCAAGGTGGGACGCATCAGGACCAAGTAAAAACCCAGGCAAGTTGTCCTGGAACGCTTTCCATTCGCTTGCCGAGAGTGAATTCAAGAGGCAGGAGAGCGGCAGCCACCGTCCCCCAGCAATCTGAAGGCTTTGCACACAAGCCCGCTTCTTTGCAGCTTCGTTCTTCGCCTCTTCCAAGCAACCGTGATCTCTGCCTCTCGGAGGCGAAGAAGCGGCTAGTTTGCGCACAGCTCAGTAGAGCAGCAGAGGAGCGCTCCGGAGCGCCTCTTCTGCCGAAAGACGCCGGGAAGCGGCAGTTCCCTCTGGGTAGCTCCGGAGCCGCGCTTCTGCTTCTCAGGTCGTCTCTATCTTAGCGAAAAGCTTTCCCACTCCATTTGGCAAGGGGAGAGCGTGCCTGCACTGCACACTAACCGCGGTTTGCAAAGAAAGAGGATTTGCTGCACATTCCAAGGACACGGCTGTTTCTGAGGCAATCTGCAACCTGCTGTCAGATGGAAGTGCTCTCTGCCCCTCTCCTGCCCAGCTCTAGGTACTAGCGGGCACTTTCCAGCCTGGGCGAGGCAAACAACCTCGAGAGATGTCACAGAGCATAAGTGGAGCACAGATGCTCAAAAGCAGCAAAGCTGAAGAGCCTGGCTCAGCTTCACTAGTGTGCAATTGACTGACTGCGAAAAACAAAGCAGCAGAGCACCGGGCTTCTGGGCGCTGTGAAGGCAATTGCCAAAAGCAGGCAGCTGCTCCTTCCCAAGCACAGGCAGCTGCCTATGTTCTTGCTTGTCGACAAACTCACCGCTGCCCTTCTTTTCAGCAGCTGCCACCGTCTTCTGTGCATCTCGGAGTCTTTGGCGACGAGCAAGACTTGCCAAGGTGGGACGCATCAGGACCAAGTCAAAACCCAGGCAAGTTGTCCTGGAACGCTTTCCATTCGCTTGCCGAGAGGGAATTCAAGAGGCAGGAGAGCGGCAGCCACCGTCCTCCAGCAGTCGGAAGGCTTGGCACACAAGCCCGCTTCTTTGCGGCTTCGTTCTTCGCCTCTTCCAAGCAACCGCGATCTCTGCTTCTCGGAGCCGAAGAAGCGGCTAGTTCGCGCACAGCTCAGTAGAGCGGCAGCGCAGCGCTCCGGAGCGCCGCTTCAAGCCGAAAGGCGCCGGGAAGCGGCACTTTCCTCCGGATAGCTCCGGAGCCGCACTTCTGATTCTCAGGTCGTCTCTATCTTAGCGAAAAGCTTTCCCACTCCATTTGGCAAGGGGAGAGCGTACCTGCACTGCACACTAACCGCGGTTTGCAAAGAAAGAGGATTTGCTGCACATTCCAAGGACACGGCTCTTTCCCAGGCAATCTGCAACCTGCTGTCAGATGGAAGTGCTCTCTGCCCTCTCCTGCCCAGCTCTAGGTACTAGCGGGCACTTGCCAGCCTGGGCGAGGCAAACAACCTCCAGAGATGTCACAGAGCATAAGTGGAGCACAGATGCTCAAAAGCAGCAAAGCTGAAGAGCCTGGCTCAGCTTCACTAGTGTGCAATTGACTGACTGCAAAAAACAAAGCAGCAGAGCACCGGGCTTCTGGGCGCTGTGAAGGCAATTGCCCAAAACCAGGCAGCTGCTCCTTCCCAAGCACAGTCAGCTGCCTATGTTCTTGCTTGTCGACAAACTCACCGCTGCCCTTCTTTTCAGCAGCTGCCACCGTCTTCTGTGCATCTCGGAGCCTCTGGCGACGAGCAAGACTTGCCAAGGTGGGACGCATCAGGACCAAGTCAAAACCCAGGCAAGTTGTCCTGGAACGCTTTCCATTCGCTTGCCGAGAGTGAATTCAACAGGCAGGAGAGCGGCAGCCACCGTCCTCCAGCAGTCGGAAGGCTTCGCACACAAGCCCGCTCTCTTTGCGGCTTCGTTCTTCGCCTCTTCCAAGCAACCGCGATCTCTGCCTCTCGGAGGTGAAGAAGTATCTAGTTTGCGCACAGCTCAGTAGAGCGGCAGCGGAGCGCTCTGGAGTGCCGCTTCAAGCCAAAAGACGCCGGGAAGCGGCACTTTCCTCCGGATAGCTCCGGAACCGCGATTCTGCTTCTCTAGCCATCTCTAGCTTAGCCAAAAGCTTTCCCAGTCCATTTGGCAAGGGGAGAGCGTACCTGCACTGCACACTAACCGCGGTTTGCAAAGAAAGAGGATTTGCTGCACATTCCAAGGACACGGCTCTTTCCGAGGCAATCTGCAACCTGCTGTCAGATGGAAGTGCTCTCTGCCCTCTCCTGCCCAGCTCTATGTACTAGCGGGCACTTTCCAGCCTGGCCGAGGCAAACAACCTCGAGAGATGTCACAGAGCATAAGTGGAGCACAGATGCTCAAAAGCAGCAAAGCTGAAGAGCCTGGCTCAGCTTCACTAGTGTGCAATTGACTGACTGCGAAAAACAAAGCAGCAGAGCACCGGGCTTCTGGGCGCTGTGAAGGCAATTGCCAAAACCAGGCAGCTGCTCCTTCCCAAGTACAGTCAGCTGCCTATGCTCTTGCTTGTCGACAAACTCACCGCTGCCCTTCTTTTCAGCAGCTGCCACCGTCTTCTGTGCATCTCGGAGCCTCTGGCGACGAGCAAGACTTGCCAAGGTGGGACGCATCAGAACCAAGTAAAAACCCAGGCAAGTTGTCCTGGAACGCTTTCCATTCGCTTGCCGAGAGTGAATTCAAGAGGCAGGAGAGCGGCAGCCACCGTCCTCCAGCAGTCGGAAGGCTTCGCACACAAGCCCGCTTCTTTGCGGCTTCGTTCTTCGCCTCTTCCAAGCAACCGCGATCTCTGCTTCTCGGAGGCGAAGAAGCGGCTAATTCGCGCACAGCTCAGTAGAGCAACAGCGGAGCGCTCCGGAGCGCCGCTTCAAGCCGAAAGACGCCGGGAATCGGCACTTTCCTCCGGATAGCTCCGGAGCCGCGCTTCTGCTTCTCAGGTCGTCTCTATCTTAGCGAAAAGCTTTCCCACTCCATTTGGCAAGGGGAGAGCGTACCTGCACTGCACACTAACCGCGGTTTGCAAAGAAAGAGGATTTGCTGCACATTCCAAGGACACGGCTCTTTCCGAGGCAATCTGCAACCTGCTGTCAGATGGAAGTGCTCTCTGCCCTCTCCTGCCCAGCTCTAGGTACTAGCGGGCACTTTCCAGCCTGGCCGAGGCAAACAACCTCGAGAGATGTCACAGAGCATAAGTGGAGCACAGATGCTCAAAAGCAGCAAAGCTGAAGAGCCTGGCTCAGCTTCACTAGTGTGCAATTGACTGACTGCGAAAAACAAAGCAGCCGAGCGCCGGGCTTCTGGGCGCTGTGAAGGCAATTGCCAAAACCAGGCAGCTGCTCCTTCCCAAGCACAGTCAGCTGCCTATGTTCTTGCTTGTCGACAAACTCACCGCTGCCCTTCTTTTCAGCAGCTGCCACCGTCTTCTGTGCATCTCGGAGCCTCTGGCGACGAGCAAGACTTGCCAAGGTGGGACGCATCAGGACCAAGTCAAAACCCAGGCAAGTTGTTCTGGAACGCTTTCCATTCGCTTGCCGAGAGTGAATTCAAGAGGCAGGAGAGCGGCAGCCACCGTCCTCCAGAAGTCTGAAGGCTTCGCACACAAGCCCGCTTCTTTGCGGCTTCGTTCTTCGCCTCTTCCAAGCAACCGCGATCTCTGCTTCTCGGAGCCGAAGAAGCGGCTAGTTCGCGCACAGCTCAGTAGAGCAGCAGCGGAGCGCTCCGGAGCGCCGCTTCTGCCGAAAGACGCCGGGAACCGGCACTTTCCTCCGGATAGCTCCGGAGCCGCGCTTCTGCTTCTCAGGTCGTCTCTATCTTAGCGAAAAGCTTTCCCACTCCATTTGGCAAGGGGAGAGCGTACCTGCACTGCACACTAACCGCGGTTTGCAAAGAAAGAGGATTTGCTGCACATTCCAAGGACACGGCTCTTTCCGAGGCAATCTGCAACCTGCTGTCAGATGGAAGTGCTCTCTGCCCTCTCCTGCCCAGCTCTAGCTACTAGCGGGCACTTTCCAGCCTGGCCGAGGCAAACAACCTCGAGAGATGTCACAGAGCTTAAGTGGAGCACAGATGCTCAAAAGCAGCAAAGCTGAAGAGCCTGGCTCAGCTTCACTAGTGTGCAATTGACTGACTGCGAAAAACAAAGCAGCAGAGCACCGGGCTTCTGGGCGCTGTGAAGGCAATTGCCAAAACCAGGCAGCTGCTCCTTCCCAAGCACAGGCAGCTGCCTATGTTCTTGCTTGTCGACAAACTCACCGCTGCCCTTCTTTTCAGCAGCTGCCACCGTCTTCTGTGCATCTCGGAGCCTCTGGCGACGAGCAAGACTTGCCAAGGTGGGACGCATCGGGACCAAGTAAAAACCCAGGCAAGTTGTTCTGGAACGCTTTCCATTCGCTTGCCGAGAGTGAATTCAAGAGGCAGGAGAGCGGCAGCCACCGTCCTCCAGAAGTCTGAAGGCTTCGCACACAAGCCCGCTTCTTTGCGGCTTCGTTCTTCGCCTCTTCCAAGCAACCACGATCTCTGCCTCTCGGAGTTGAAGAAGTATCTAGTTTGCGCACAGCTCAGTAGAGCGGCCGCGGAGCGCTCTGGAGCGCCGCTTCAAGCCAAAAGACGCCGGGAAGCGGCACTTTCCTCCGGATAGCTCCGGAGCCGCGCTTCTGCTTCTCAGGTCGTCTCTATCTTAGCGAAAAGCTTTCCCAGTCCATTTGGCAAGGGGAGAGTGTACCTGCACTGCACACTAACCGCAGTTTGCAAAGAAAGAGGATTTGCTGCACATTCCAAGGACACGGCTCTTTCCGAGGCAATCTGCAACCTGCTGTCAGATGGAAGTGCTCTCTGCCCTCTCCTGCCCAGCTCTATGTACTAGCGGGCACTTTCCAGCCTGGGCGAGGCAAACAACCTCGAGACATGCCACAGAGCATAAGTGGAGCACAGATGCTCAAAAGCAGCAAAGCTGAAGAGCCTGGCTCAGCTTCACTAGTGTGCAATTGACTGACTGCGAAAAACAAAGCAGCAGAGCACCGGGCTTCTGGGCGCTGTGAAGGCAATTGCCAAAAGCAGGCAGCTGCTCCTTCCCAAGCACAGGCAGCTGCCTATGTTCTTGCTTGTCGACAAACTCACCGCTGCCCTTCTTTTCAGCAGCTGCCACCGTCTTCTGTGCATCTCGGAGCCTCTGGCGACGAGCAAGACTTGCCAAGGTGGGACGCATCGGGACCAAGTAAAAACCCAGGCAAGTTGTCCTGGAACGCTTTCCATTCGCTTGCCGAGAGTGAATTCAACAGGCAGGAGAGCGGCAGCCACCGTCCTCCAGCAGTCGGAAGGCTTTGCACACAAGCCCGCTTCTTTGCGGCTTCGTTCTTCGCCTCTTCCAAGCAACTGCAAACTCTGCTTCTCGGAGCCGAAGAAGCGGCTAATTCGCGCACAGCTCAGTAGAGCGGCAGCGCAGCGCTCCGGAGCGCCGCTTCAAGCCGAAAGACGCTGGGAAGCGGCACTTTCCTCCGGATAGCTCCGCAGCCGCGCTTCTGCTTCTCTAGTCATCTCTATCTTAGCGAAAAGCTTTCCCAGTCCATTTGGCAAGGGGAGAGCGTACCTGCACTGCACACTAACCGCGGTTTGCAAAGAAAGAGGATTTGCTGCACATTCCAAGGACACGGCTCTTTCCGAGGTAATCTGCAACCTGCTGTCAGATGGAAGTGCTCTCTGCCCTCTCCTGCCCAGCTCTAGGTACTAGCGGGCACTTTCCAGCCTGGCCGAGGCAAACAACCTCGAGAGATGTCACAGAGCATAAGTGGAGCACAGATGCTCAAAAGCAGCAAAGCTGAAGAGCCTGGCTCAGCTTCACTAGTGTGCAATTGACTGACTGCGAAAAACAAAGCAGCAGAGCACCGGGCTTCTGGGCGCTGTGAAGGCAATTGCCAAAACCAGGCAGCTGCTCCTTCCCAAGCACAGTCAGCTGCCTATGTTCTTGCTTGTCGACAAACTCACCGCTGCCCTTCTTTTCAGCAGCTGCCACCGTCTCCTGTGCATCTCGGAGCCTCTGGCGACGAGCAAGACTTGCCAAGGTGGGACGCATCAGGACCAAGTCAAAACCCAGGCAAGTTGTCCTGGAACGCTTTCCATTCGCTTGCCGAGAGGGAATTCAAGAGGCAGGAGAGCGGCAGCCACCGTCCTCCAGCAGTCGGAAGGCTTCGCACACAAGCCCGCTTCTTTGCGGCTTCGTTCTTCGCCTCTTCCAAGCAACCGCGATCTCTGCTTCTCGGAGGCGAAGAAGCGGCTAGTTCGCGCACAGCTCAGTAGAGCGGCAGCGCAGCGCTCCGGAGCGCCGCTTCAAGCCGAAAGGCGCCGGGAAGCGGCACTTTCCTCCGGATAGCTCCGGAGCCGCACTTCTGATTCTCAGGTCATCTCTATCTTAGCGAAAATCTTTCCCACTCCATTTGGCAAGGGGAGAGCGTACCTGCACTGCACACTAACCGCGGTTTGCAAAGAAAGAGGATTTGCTGCACATTCCAAGGACACGGCTCTTTCCGAGGCAATCTGCAACCTGCTGTCAGATGGAAGTGCTCTCTGCCCTCTCCTGCCCAGCTCTAGGTACTAGCGGGCACTTTCCAGCCTGGCCGAGGCAAACAACCTCCAGAGATGTCACAGAGCATAAGTGGAGCACAGATGCTCAAAAGCAGCAAAGCTGAAGAGCCTGGCTCAGCTTCACTAGTGTGCAATTGACTGACTGCGAAAAACAAAGCAGCAGAGCACCGGGCTTCTGGGCGCTGTGAAGGCAATTGCCAAAACCAGGCAGCTGCTCCTTCCCAAGCACAGTCAGCTGCCTATGTTCTTGCTTGTCGACAAACTCACCGCTGCCCTTCTTTTCAGCAGCTGCCACCGTCTTCTGTGCATCTCGGAGCCTCTGGCGACGAGCAAGACTTGCCAAGGTGGGACGCATCAGGACCAAGTCAAAACCCAGGCAAGTTGTCCTGGAACGCTTTCCCATTCGCTTGCCGAGAGTGAATTCAACAGGCAGGAGAGCGGCAGCCACCGTCCTCCAGCAGTCTGAAGGCTTCGCACACAAGCCCGCTTCTTTGCGGCTTCGTTCTTCGCCTCTTCCAAGCAACCGCGATCTCTGCCTCTCGGAGGTGAAGAAGTATCTAGTTTGCGCACAGCTCAGTAGAGCGGCAGCGGAGCGCTCTGGAGTGCCGCTTCAAGCCAAAAGACGCCGGGAAGCGGCACTTTCCTCCGGATAGCTCCGGAACCGCGATTCTGCTTCTCTAGCCATCTCTAGCTTAGCCAAAAAGCTTTCCCAGTCCATTTGGCAAGGGGAGAGCGTACCTGCACTGCACACTAACCGCGGTTTGCAAAGAAAGAGGATTTGCTGCACATTCCAAGGACACGGCTCTTTCCCAGGCAATCTGCAACCTGCTGTCAGATGGAAGTGCTCTCTGCCCTCTCCTGCCCAGCTCTAGCTACTAGCGGGCACTTTCCAGCCTGGCCGAGGCAAACAACCTCGAGAGATGTCACAGAGCTTAAGGGGAGCACAGATGCTCAAAAAGCAGCAAAGCTGAAGAGCCTGGCTCAGCTTCACTAGTGTGCAATTGACTGACTGCGAAAAACAAAGCAGCAGAGCACCGGGCTTCTGGGCGCTGTGAAGGCAATTGCCAAAACCAGGCAGCTGCTCCTTCCCAAGCACAGGCAGCTGCCTATGCTCTTGCTTGTCGACAAACTCACCGCTGCCCTTCTTTTCAGCAGCTGCCACCGTCTCCTGTGCATCTCGGAGCCTCTGGCGACGAGCAAGACTTGCCAAGGTGGGACGCATCAGAACCAAGTAAAAACCCAGGCAAGTTGTCCTGGAACGCTTTTCCTTTCCATTCGCTTGCCGAGAGGGAATTCAAGAGGCAGGAGAGCGGCAGCCACCGTCCTCCAGCAGTCGGAAGGCTTGGCACACAAGCCCGCTTCTTTGCGGCTTCGTTCTTCGCCTCTTCCAAGCAACCGCGATCTCTGCTTCTCAAGAAGCGGCTAATTCGCGCACAGCTCAGTAGAGCAACAGCGGAGCGCTCCGGAGCGCCGCTTCAAGCCGAAAGACGCCGGGAATCGGCACTTTCCTCCGGATAGCTCCGGAGCCGCGCTTCTGCTTCTCAGGTCGTCTCTATCTTAGCGAAAAGCTTTCCCAGTCCATTTGGCAAGGGGAGAGCGTACCTGCACTGCACACTAACCGCGGTTTGCAAAGAAAGAGGATTTGCTGCACATTCCAAGGACACGGCTCTTTCCGAGGCAATCTGCAACCTGCTGTCAGATGGAAGTGCTCTCTGCCCTCTCCTGCCCAGCTCTAGGTACTAGCGGGCACTTTCCAGCCTGGCCGAGGCAAACAACCTCGAGAGATGTCATAGAGCTTAAGTGGAGCACAGATGCTCAAAAGCAGCAAAGCTGAAGAGCCTGGCTCAGCTTCACTAGTGTGCAATTGACTGACTGCGAAAAACAAAGCAGCCGAGCGCCGGGCTTCTGGGCGCTGTGAAGGCAATTGCCAAAACCAGGCAGCTGCTCCTTCCCAAGCACAGGCAGCTGCCTATGTTCTTGCTTGTCGACAAACTCACCGCTGCCCTTCTTTTCAGCAGCTGCCACCGTCTTCTGTGCATCTCGGAGCCTCTGGCGACGAGCAAGACTTGCCAAGGTGGGACGCATCAGGACCAAGTCAAAACCCAGGCAAGTTGTTCTGGAACGCTTTCCATTCGCTTGCCGAGAGTGAATTCAAGAGGCAGGAGAGCGGCAGCCACCGTCCTCCAGCAGTCGGAAGGCTTCGCACACAAGCCCGCTTCTTTGCGGCTTCGTTCTTCGCCTCTTCCAAGCAACCGCGATCTCTGCTTCTCGGAGCCGAAGAAGCGGCTAGTTCGCGCACAGCTCAGTAGAGCAGCAGCGGAGCGCTCCGGAGCGCCGCTTCTGCCGAAAGACGCCGGGAACCGGCACTTTCCTCCGGATAGCTCCGGAGCCGCGCTTCTGCTTCTCAGGTCGTCTCTATCTTAGCGAAAAGCTTTCCCAGTCCATTTGGCAAGGGGAGAGCGTACCTGCACTGCACACTAACTGCGGTTTGCAAAGAAAGAGGATTTGCTGCACATTCCAAGGACACGGCTCTTTCCGAGGCAATCTGCAACCTGCTGTCAGATGGAAGTGCTCTCTGCCCTCTCCTGCCCAGCTCTAGGTACTAGTGGGCACTTTCCAGCCTGGCCGAGGCAAACAACCTCGAGAGATGTCACAGAGCATAAGTGGAGCACAGATGCTCAAAAGCAGCAAAGCTGAAGAGCCTGGCTCAGCTTCACTAGTGTGCAATTGACTGACTGCGAAAAACAAAGCAGCAGAGCACCGGGCTTCTGGGCGCTGTGAAGGCAATTGCCAAAACCAGGCAGCTGCTCCTTCCCAAGCACAGTCAGCTGCCTATGTTCTTGCTTGTCGACAAACTCACCGCTGCCCTTCTTTTCAGCAGCTGCCACCGTCTCCTGTGCATCTCGGAGCCTCTGGCGACGAGCAAGACTTGCCAAGGTGGGACGCATCAGGACCAAGTCAAAACCCAGGCAAGTTGTCCTGGAACGCTTTCCATTCGCTTGCCGAGAGGGAATTCAAGAGGCAGGAGAGCGGCAGCCACCGTCCTCCAGCAGTCGGAAGGCTTCGCACACAAGCCCGCTTCTTTGCGGCTTCGTTCTTCGCCTCTTCCAAGCAACCGCGATCTCTGCTTCTCGGAGGCGAAGAAGCGGCTAGTTCGCGCACAGCTCAGTAGAGCGGCAGCGCAGCGCTCCGGAGCGCCGCTTCAAGCCGAAAGGCGCCGGGAAGCGGCACTTTCCTCCGGATAGCTCCGGAGCCGCACTTCTGATTCTCAGGTCGTCTCTATCTTAGCGAAAAGCTTTCCCAGTCCATTTGGCAAGGGGAGAGCGTACCTGCACTGCACACTAACCGCGGTTTGCAAAGAAAGAGGATTTGCTGCACATTCCAAGGACACGGCTCTTTCCCAGGCAATCTGCAACCTGCTGTCAGATGGAAGTGCTCTCTGCCCTCTCCTGCCCAGCTCTAGGTACTAGCGGGCACTTTCCAGCCTGGCCGAGGCAAACAACCTCCAGAGATGTCACAGAGCATAAGTGGAGCACAGATGCTCAAAAGCAGCAAAGCTGAAGAGCCTGGCTCAGCTTCACTAGTGTGCAATTGACTGACTGCAAAAAACAAAGCAGCAGAGCACCTGGCTTCTGGGCGCTGTGAAGGCAATTGCCAAAAACAGGCAGCTGCTCCTTCCCAAGCACAGTCAGCTGCCTATGTTCTTGCTTGTCGACAAACTCACCGCTGCCCTTCTTTTCAGCAGCTGCCACCGTCTTCTGTGCATCTCGCAGCCTCTGGCGACGAGCAAGACTTGCCAAGGTGGGACGCATCAGGACCAAGTCAAAACCCAGGCAAGTTGTCCTGGAACGCTTTCCATTCGCTTGCCGAGAGTGAATTCAACAGGCAGGAGAGCGGCAGCCACCGTCCTCCAGCAGTCGGAAGGCTTCGCACACAAGCCCGCTTCTTTGCGGCTTCGTTCTTCGCCTCTTCCAAGCAACCGCGATCTCTGCCTCTCGGAGGTGAAGAAGTATCTAGTTTGCGCACAGCTCAGTAGAGCGGCAGCGGAGCGCTCTGGAGTGCCGCTTCAAGCCGAAAGACGCCGGGAAACGGCACTTTCTTCCGGATAGCTCCGGAGCCGCGCTTCTGCTTCTCTAGTCATCTCTAGCTTAGCGAAAAGCTTTCCCACTCCATTTGGCAAGGGGAGAGCGTACCTGCACTGCACACTAACCGCGGTTTGCAAAGAAAGAGGATTTGCTGCACATTCCAAGGACACGGCTCTTTCCCAGGCAATCTGCAACCTGCTGTCAGATGGAAGTGCTCTCTGCCCTCTCCTGCCCAGCTCTATGTACTAGCGGGCACTTTCCAGCCTGGCCGACGCAAACAACCTCGAGAGATGTCACAGAGCATAAGTGGAGCACAGATGCTCAAAAGCAGCAAAGCTGAAGAGCCTGGCTCAGCTTCACTAGTGTGCAATTGACTGACTGCGAAAAACAAAGCAGCAGAGCACCGGGCTTCTGGGCGCTGTGAAGGCAATTGCCAAAACCAGGCAGCTGCTCCTTCCCAAGTACAGTCAGCTGCCTATGCTCTTGCTTGTCGACAAACTCACCGCTGCCCTTCTTTTCAGCAGCTGCCACCGTCTTCTGCGCATCTCGGAGCCTCTGGCGACGAGCAAGACTTGCCAAGGTGGGACGCATCAGAACCAAGTAAAAACCCAGGCAAGTTGTCCTGGAACGCTTTCCATTCGCTTGCCGAGAGTGAATTCAAGAGGCAGGAGAGCGGCAGCCACCGTCCTCCAGCAGTCGGAAGGCTTCGCACACAAGCCCGCTTCTTTGCGGCTTCGTTCTTCGCCTCTTCCAAGCAACCGCGATCTCTGCTTCTCGGAGGCGAAGAAGCGGCTAGTTCGCGCACAGCTCAGTAGAGCAGCAGCGGAGCGCTCCGGAGCGCCGCTTCAAGCCGAAAGACGCCGGGAAACGGCACTTTCCTCCGGATAGCTCCGGAGCCGCGCTTCTGCTTCTCAGGTCGTCTCTATCTTAGCGAAAAGCTTTCCCAGTCCATTTGGCAAGGGGAGAGCGTACCTGCACTGCACACTAACCGCGGTTTGCAAAGAAAGAGGATTTGCTGCACATTCCAAGGACACGGCTCTTTCCGAGGCAATCTGCAACCTGCTGTCAGATGGAAGTGCTCTCTGCCCTCTCCTGCCCAGCTCTAGCTACTAGCGGGCACTTTCCAGCCTGGCCGAGGCAAACAACCTCGAGAGATGTCACAGAGCATAAGTGGAGCACAGATGCTCAAAAGCAGCAAAGCTGAAGAGCCTGGCTCAGCTTCACTAGTGTGCAATTGACTGACTGCGAAAAACAAAGCAGCAGAGCACCGGGCTTCTGGGCGCTGTGAAGGCAATTGCCAAAACCAGGCAGCTGCTCCTTCCCAAGCACAGTCAGCTGCCTATGTTCTTGCTTGTCGACAAACTCACCGCTGCCCTTCTTTTCAGCAGCTGCCACCGTCTCCTGTGCATCTCGGAGCCTCTGGCGACGAGCAAGACTTGCCAAGGTGGGACGCATCAGGACCAAGTCAAAACCCAGGCAAGTTGTTCTGGAACGCTTTCCATTCGCTTGCCGAGAGTGAATTCAAGAGGCAGGAGAGCGGCAGCCACCGTCCTCCAGAAGTCTGAAGGCTTCGCACACAAGCCCGCTTCTTTGCGGCTTCGTTCTTCGCCTCTTCCAAGCAACCGCGATCTCTGCTTCTCGGAGCCGAAGAAGCGGCTAGGTCGCGCACAGCTCAGTAGAGCAGCAGCGGAGCGCTCTGGAGCGCCGCTTCTGCCGAAAGACGCCGGGAAACGGCACTTTCTTCCGGATAGCTCCGGAGCCGCGCTTCTGCTTCTCTAGTCATCTCTAGCTTAGCGAAAAGCTTTCCCACTCCATTTGGCAAGGGGAGAGCGTACCTGCACTGCACACTAACCGCGGTTTGCAAAGAAAGAGGATTTGCTGCACATTCCAAGGACACGGCTCTTTCCCAGGCAATCTGCAACCTGCTGTCAGATGGAAGTGCTCTCTGCCCTCTCCTGCCCAGCTCTATGTACTAGCGGGCACTTTCCAGCCTGGCCGACGCAAACAACCTCGAGAGATGTCACAGAGCATAAGTGGAGCACAGATGCTCAAAAGCAGCAAAGCTGAAGAGCCTGGCTCAGCTTCACTAGTGTGCAATTGACTGACTGCGAAAAACAAAGCAGCAGAGCACCGGGCTTCTGGGCGCTGTGAAGGCAATTGCCAAAACCAGGCAGCTGCTCCTTCCCAAGTACAGTCAGCTGCCTATGCTCTTGCTTGTCGACAAACTCACCGCTGCCCTTCTTTTCAGCAGCTGCCACCGTCTTCTGCGCATCTCGGAGCCTCTGGCGACGAGCAAGACTTGCCAAGGTGGGACGCATCAGAACCAAGTAAAAACCCAGGCAAGTTGTCCTGGAACGCTTTCCATTCGCTTGCCGAGAGTGAATTCAAGAGGCAGGAGAGCGGCAGCCACCGTCCTCCAGCAGTCGGAAGGCTTCGCACACAAGCCCGCTTCTTTGCGGCTTCGTTCTTCGCCTCTTCCAAGCAACCGCGATCTCTGCTTCTCGGAGGCGAAGAAGCGGCTAGTTCGCGCACAGCTCAGTAGAGCAGCAGCGGAGCGCTCCGGAGCGCCGCTTCAAGCCGAAAGACGCCGGGAAACGGCACTTTCCTCCGGATAGCTCCGGAGCCGCGCTTCTGCTTCTCAGGTCGTCTCTATCTTAGCGAAAAGCTTTCCCAGTCCATTTGGCAAGGGGAGAGCGTACCTGCACTGCACACTAACCGCGGTTTGCAAAGAAAGAGGATTTGCTGCACATTCCAAGGACACGGCTCTTTCCGAGGCAATCTGCAACCTGCTGTCAGATGGAAGTGCTCTCTGCCCTCTCCTGCCCAGCTCTAGCTACTAGCGGGCACTTTCCAGCCTGGCCGAGGCAAACAACCTCGAGAGATGTCACAGAGCATAAGTGGAGCACAGATGCTCAAAAGCAGCAAAGCTGAAGAGCCTGGCTCAGCTTCACTAGTGTGCAATTGACTGACTGCGAAAAACAAAGCAGCAGAGCACCGGGCTTCTGGGCGCTGTGAAGGCAATTGCCAAAACCAGGCAGCTGCTCCTTCCCAAGCACAGTCAGCTGCCTATGTTCTTGCTTGTCGACAAACTCACCGCTGCCCTTCTTTTCAGCAGCTGCCACCGTCTCCTGTGCATCTCGGAGCCTCTGGCGACGAGCAAGACTTGCCAAGGTGGGACGCATCAGGACCAAGTCAAAACCCAGGCAAGTTGTTCTGGAACGCTTTCCATTCGCTTGCCGAGAGTGAATTCAAGAGGCAGGAGAGCGGCAGCCACCGTCCTCCAGAAGTCTGAAGGCTTCGCACACAAGCCCGCTTCTTTGCGGCTTCGTTCTTCGCCTCTTCCAAGCAACCGCGATCTCTGCTTCTCGGAGCCGAAGAAGCGGCTAGGTCGCGCACAGCTCAGTAGAGCAGCAGCGGAGCGCTCTGGAGCGCCGCTTCTGCCGAAAGACGCCGGGAATCGGCACTTTCCTCCGGATAGCTCCGGAGCCGCGCTTCTGCTTCTCAGGTCGTCTCTATCTTAGCGAAAAGCTTTCCCAGTCCATTTGGCAAGGGGAGAGCGTACCTGCACTGCACACTAACCGCGGTTTGCAAAGAAAGAGGATTTGCTGCACATTCCAAGGACACGGCTCTTTCCGAGGCAATCTGCAACCTGCTGTCAGATGGAAGTGCTCTCTGCCCTCTCCTGCCCAGCTCTAGGTACTAGCGGGCACTTTCCAGCCTGGCCGAGGCAAACAACCTCGAGAGATGTCATAGAGCTTAAGTGGAGCACAGATGCTCAAAAGCAGCAAAGCTGAAGAGCCTGGCTCAGCTTCACTAGTGTGCAATTGACTGACTGCGAAAAACAAAGCAGCAGAGCACCGGGCTTCTGGGCGCTGTGAAGGCAATTGCCAAAACCAGGCAGCTGCTCCTTCCCAAGCACAGGCAGCTGCCTATGTTCTTGCTTGTCGACAAACTCACCGCTGCCCTTCTTTTCAGCAGCTGCCACCGTCTTCTGTGCATCTCGGAGCCTCTGGCGACGAGCAAGACTTGCCAAGGTGGGACGCATCGGGACCAAGTAAAAACCCAGGCAAGTTGTTCTGGAACGCTTTCCATTCGCTTGCCGAGAGTGAATTCAAGAGGCAGGAGAGCGGCAGCCACCGTCCTCCAGAAGTCTGAAGGCTTCGCACACAAGCCCGCTTCTTTGCGGCTTCGTTCTTCGCCTCTTCCAAGCAACCACGATCTCTGCCTCTCGGAGTTGAAGAAGTATCTAGTTTGCGCACAGCTCAGTAGAGCGGCCGCGGAGCGCTCTGGAGCGCCGCTTCAAGCCGAAAGACGCCGGGAAACGGCACTTTCCTCCGGATAGCTCCGGAGCCGCGCTTCTGCTTCTCTAGTCATCTCTAGCTTAGCGAAAAGCTTTCCCACTCCATTTGGCAAGGGGAGAGCGTACCTGCACTGCACACTAACCGCAGTTTGCAAAGAAAGAGGATTTGCTGCGCATTCCAAGGACACGGCTCTTTCCGAGGTAATCTGCAACCTGCTGTCAGATGGAAGTGCTCTCTGCCCTCTCCTGCCCAGCTCTAGGTACTAGCGGGCACTTTCCAGCCTGGCCGAGGCAAACAACCTCGAGAGATGTCACAGAGCATAAGTGGAGCACAGATGCTCAAAAGCAGCAAAGCTGAAGAGCCTGGCTCAGCTTCACTAGTGTGCAATTGACTGACTGCGAAAAACAAAGCAGCAGAGCACCGGGCTTCTGGGCACTGTGAAGGCAATTGCCAAAACCAGGCAGCTGCTCCTTCCCAAGCACAGTCAGCTGCCTATGTTCTTGCTTGTCGACAAACTCACCGCTGCCCTTCTTTTCAGCAGCTGCCACCGTCTCCTGTGCATCTCGGAGCCTCTGGCGACGAGCAAGACTTGCCAAGGTGGGACGCATCAGGACCAAGTCAAAACCCAGGCAAGTTGTCCTGGAACGCTTTCCATTCGCTTGCCGAGAGGGAATTCAAGAGGCAGGAGAGCGGCAGCCACCGTCCTCCAGCAGTCGGAAGGCTTCGCACACAAGCCCGCTTCTTTGCGGCTTCGTTCTTCGCCTCTTCCAAGCAACCGCGATCTCTGCTTCTCGGAGGCGAAGAAGCGGCTAGTTCGCGCACAGCTCAGTAGAGCGGCAGCGCAGCGCTCCGGAGCGCCGCTTCAAGCCGAAAGGCGCCGGGAAGCGGCACTTTCCTCCGGATAGCTCCGGAGCCGCACTTCTGATTCTCAGGTCATCTCTATCTTAGCGAAAATCTTTCCCACTCCATTTGGCAAGGGGAGAGCGTACCTGCACTGCACACTAACCGCGGTTTGCAAAGAAAGAGGATTTGCTGCACATTCCAAGGACACGGCTCTTTCCCAGGCAATCTGCAACCTGCTGTCAGATGGAAGTGCTCTCTGCCCTCTCCTGCCCAGCTCTAGGTACTAGCGGGCACTTTCCAGCCTGGCCGAGGCAAACAACCTCCAGAGATGTCACAGAGCATAAGTGGAGCACAGATGCTCAAAAGCAGCAAAGCTGAAGAGCCTGGCTCAGCTTCACTAGTGTGCAATTGACTGACTGCGAAAAACAAAGCAGCAGAGCACCGGGCTTCTGGGCGCTGTGAAGGCAATTGCCAAAACCAGGCAGCTGCTCCTTCCCAAGCACAGTCAGCTGCCTATGTTCTTGCTTGTCGACAAACTCACCGCTGCCCTTCTTTTCAGCAGCTGCCACCGTCTTCTGTGCATCTCGGAGCCTCTGGCGACGAGCAAGACTTGCCAAGGTGGGACGCATCAGGACCAAGTCAAAACCCAGGCAAGTTGTCCTGGAACGCTTTCCATTCGCTTGCCGAGAGTGAATTCAACAGGCAGGAGAGCGGCAGCCACCGTCCTCCAGCAGTCTGAAGGCTTCGCACACAAGCCCGCTTCTTTGCGGCTTCGTTCTTCGCCTCTTCCAAGCAACCGCGATCTCTGCCTCTCGGAGGTGAAGAAGTATCTAGTTTGCGCACAGCTCAGTAGAGCGGCAGCGGAGCGCTCTGGAGTGCCGCTTCAAGCCAAAAGACGCCGGGAAGCGGCACTTTCCTCCGGATAGCTCCGGAGCCGCACTTCTGATTCTCAGGTCATCTCTAGCTTAGCCAAAAGCTTTCCCAGTCCATTTGGCAAGGGGAGAGCGTACCTGCACTGCACACTAACCGCGGTTTGCAAAGAAAGAGGATTTGCTGCACATTCCAAGGACACGGCTCTTTCCCAGGCAATCTGCAACCTGCTGTCAGATGGAAGTGCTCTCTGCCCTCTCCTGCCCAGCTCTAGGTACTAGCGGGCACTTTCCAGCCTGGCCGAGGCAAACAACCTCGAGAGATGTCACAGAGCTTAAGTGGAGCACAGATGCTCAAAAGCAGCAAAGCTGAAGAGCCTGGCTCAGCTTCACTAGTGTGCAATTGACTGACTGCGAAAAACAAAGCAGCAGAGCACCGGGCTTCTGGGCGCTGTGAAGGCAATTGCCAAAACCAGGCAGCTGCTCCTTCCCAAGCACAGGCAGCTGCCTATGCTCTTGCTTGTCGACAAACTCACCGCTGCCCTTCTTTTCAGCAGCTGCCACCGTCTCCTGTGCATCTCGGAGCCTCTGGCGACGAGCAAGACTTGCCAAGGTGGGACGCATCAGAACCAAGTAAAAACCCAGGCAAGTTGTCCTGGAACGCTTTCCATTCGCTTGCCGAGAGGGAATTCAAGAGGCAGGAGAGCGGCAGCCACCGTCCTCCAGCAGTCGGAAGGCTTGGCACACAAGCCCGCTTCTTTGCGGCTTCGTTCTTCGCCTCTTCCAAGCAACCGCGATCTCTGCTTCTCGGAGCCGAAGAAGCGGCTAGGTCGCGCACAGCTCAGTAGAGCAACAGCGGAGCGCTCCGGAGCGCCGCTTCAAGCCGAAAGACGCCGGGAATCGGCACTTTCCTCCGGATAGCTCCGGAGCCGCGCTTCTGCTTCTCAGGTCGTCTCTATCTTAGCGAAAAGCTTTCCCAGTCCATTTGGCAAGGGGAGAGCGTACCTGCACTGCACACTAACCGCGGTTTGCAAAGAAAGAGGATTTGCTGCACATTCCAAGGACACGGCTCTTTCCGAGGCAATCTGCAACCTGCTGTCAGATGGAAGTGCTCTCTGCCCTCTCCTGCCCAGCTCTAGGTACTAGCGGGCACTTTCCAGCCTGGCCGAGGCAAACAACCTCGAGAGATGTCACAGAGCATAAGTGGAGCACAGATGCTCAAAAGCAGCAAAGCTGAAGAGCCTGGCTCAGCTTCACTAGTGTGCAATTGACTGACTGCGAAAAACAAAGCAGCCGAGCGCCGGGCTTCTGGGCGCTGTGAAGGCAATTGCCAAAACCAGGCAGCTGCTCCTTCCCAAGCACAGTCAGCTGCCTATGTTCTTGCTTGTCGACAAACTCACCGCTGCCCTTCTTTTCAGCAGCTGCCACCGTCTTCTGTGCATCTCGGAGCCTCTGGCGACGAGCAAGACTTGCCAAGGTGGGACGCATCAGGACCAAGTCAAAACCCAGGCAAGTTGTTCTGGAACGCTTTCCATTCGCTTGCCGAGAGTGAATTCAAGAGGCAGGAGAGCGGCAGCCACCGTCCTCCAGCAGTCGGAAGGCTTCGCACACAAGCCCGCTTCTTTGCGGCTTCGTTCTTCGCCTCTTCCAAGCAACCGCGATCTCTGCTTCTCGGAGCCGAAGAAGCGGCTAGTTCGCGCACAGCTCAGTAGAGCAGCAGCGGAGCGCTCCGGAGCGCCGCTTCTGCCGAAAGACGCCGGGAACCGGCACTTTCCTCCGGATAGCTCCGGAGCCGCGCTTCTGCTTCTCAGGTCGTCTCTATCTTAGCGAAAAGCTTTCCCAGTCCATTTGGCAAGGGGAGAGCGTACCTGCACTGCACACTAACCGCGGTTTGCAAAGAAAGAGGATTTGCTGCACATTCCAAGGACACGGCTCTTTCCGAGGCAATCTGCAACCTGCTGTCAGATGGAAGTGCTCTCTGCCCTCTCCTGCCCAGCTCTAGGTACTAGTGGGCACTTTCCAGCCTGGCCGAGGCAAACAACCTCGAGAGATGTCACAGAGCATAAGTGGAGCACAGATGCTCAAAAGCAGCAAAGCTGAAGAGCCTGGCTCAGCTTCACTAGTGTGCAATTGACTGACTGCGAAAAACAAAGCAGCAGAGCACCGGGCTTCTGGGCGCTGTGAAGGCAATTGCCAAAACCAGGCAGCTGCTCCTTCCCAAGCACAGTCAGCTGCCTATGTTCTTGCTTGTCGACAAACTCACCGCTGCCCTTCTTTTCAGCAGCTGCCACCGTCTCCTGTGCATCTCGGAGCCTCTGGCGACGAGCAAGACTTGCCAAGGTGGGACGCATCAGGACCAAGTCAAAACCCAGGCAAGTTGTCCTGGAACGCTTTCCATTCGCTTGCCGAGAGGGAATTCAAGAGGCAGGAGAGCGGCAGCCACCGTCCTCCAGCAGTCGGAAGGCTTCGCACACAAGCCCGCTTCTTTGCGGCTTCGTTCTTCGCCTCTTCCAAGCAACCGCGATCTCTGCTTCTCGGAGGCGAAGAAGCGGCTAGTTCGCGCACAGCTCAGTAGAGCGGCAGCGCAGCGCTCCGGAGCGCCGCTTCAAGCCGAAAGGCGCCGGGAAGCGGCACTTTCCTCCGGATAGCTCCGGAGCCGCACTTCTGATTCTCAGGTCGTCTCTATCTTAGCGAAAAGCTTTCCCAGTCCATTTGGCAAGGGGAGAGCGTACCTGCACTGCACACTAACCGCGGTTTGCAAAGAAAGAGGATTTGCTGCACATTCCAAGGACACGGCTCTTTCCCAGGCAATCTGCAACCTGCTGTCAGATGGAAGTGCTCTCTGCCCTCTCCTGCCCAGCTCTAGGTACTAGCGGGCACTTTCCAGCCTGGCCGAGGCAAACAACCTCCAGAGATGTCACAGAGCATAAGTGGAGCACAGATGCTCAAAAGCAGCAAAGCTGAAGAGCCTGGCTCAGCTTCACTAGTGTGCAATTGACTGACTGCAAAAAACAAAGCAGCAGAGCACCTGGCTTCTGGGCGCTGTGAAGGCAATTGCCAAAAACAGGCAGCTGCTCCTTCCCAAGCACAGTCAGCTGCCTATGTTCTTGCTTGTCGACAAACTCACCGCTGCCCTTCTTTTCAGCAGCTGCCACCGTCTTCTGTGCATCTCGCAGCCTCTGGCGACGAGCAAGACTTGCCAAGGTGGGACGCATCAGGACCAAGTCAAAACCCAGGCAAGTTGTCCTGGAACGCTTTCCATTCGCTTGCCGAGAGTGAATTCAACAGGCAGGAGAGCGGCAGCCACCGTCCTCCAGCAGTCGGAAGGCTTCGCACACAAGCCCGCTTCTTTGCGGCTTCGTTCTTCGCCTCTTCCAAGCAACCGCGATCTCTGCTTCTCGGAGGCGAAGAAGCGGCTAATTCGCGCACAGCTCAGTAGAGCGGCAGCGGAGCGCTCTGGAGTGCCGCTTCAAGCCGAAAGACGCCGGGAAACGGCACTTTCTTCCGGATAGCTCCGGAGCCGCGCTTCTGCTTCTCTAGTCATCTCTAGCTTAGCGAAAAGCTTTCCCACTCCATTTGGCAAGGGGAGAGCGTACCTGCACTGCACACTAACCGCGGTTTGCAAAGAAAGAGGATTTGCTGCACATTCCAAGGACACGGCTCTTTCCGAGGCAATCTGCAACCTGCTGTCAGATGGAAGTGCTCTCTGCCCTCTCCTGCCCAGCTCTATGTACTAGCGGGCACTTTCCAGCCTGGCCGACGCAAACAACCTCGAGAGATGTCACAGAGCATAAGTGGAGCACAGATGCTCAAAAGCAGCAAAGCTGAAGAGCCTGGCTCAGCTTCACTAGTGTGCAATTGACTGACTGCGAAAAACAAAGCAGCAGAGCACCGGGCTTCTGGGCGCTGTGAAGGCAATTGCCAAAACCAGGCAGCTGCTCCTTCCCAAGTACAGTCAGCTGCCTATGCTCTTGCTTGTCGACAAACTCACCGCTGCCCTTCTTTTCAGCAGCTGCCACCGTCTTCTGCGCATCTCGGAGCCTCTGGCGACGAGCAAGACTTGCCAAGGTGGGACGCATCAGAACCAAGTAAAAACCCAGGCAAGTTGTCCTGGAACGCTTTCCATTCGCTTGCCGAGAGTGAATTCAAGAGGCAGGAGAGCGGCAGCCACCGTCCTCCAGCAGTCGGAAGGCTTCGCACACAAGCCCGCTTCTTTGCGGCTTCGTTCTTCGCCTCTTCCAAGCAACCGCGATCTCTGCTTCTCGGAGGCGAAGAAGCGGCTAATTCGCGCACAGCTCAGTAGAGCGGCAGCGGAGCGCTCCGGAGCGCCGCTTCAAGCCGAAAGACGCCGGGAAACGGCACTTTCCTCCGGATAGCTCCGGAGCCGCGCTTCTGCTTCTCAGGTCGTCTCTATCTTAGCGAAAAGCTTTCCCAGTCCATTTGGCAAGGGGAGAGCGTACCTGCACTGCACACTAACCGCGGTTTGCAAAGAAAGAGGATTTGCTGCACATTCCAAGGACACGGCTCTTTCCGAGGCAATCTGCAACCTGCTGTCAGATGGAAGTGCTCTCTGCCCTCTCCTGCCCAGCTCTAGCTACTAGCGGGCACTTTCCAGCCTGGCCGAGGCAAACAACCTCGAGAGATGTCACAGAGCATAAGTGGAGCACAGATGCTCAAAAGCAGCAAAGCTGAAGAGCCTGGCTCAGCTTCACTAGTGTGCAATTGACTGACTGCGAAAAACAAAGCAGCAGAGCACCGGGCTTCTGGGCGCTGTGAAGGCAATTGCCAAAACCAGGCAGCTGCTCCTTCCCAAGCACAGTCAGCTGCCTATGTTCTTGCTTGTCGACAAACTCACCGCTGCCCTTCTTTTCAGCAGCTGCCACCGTCTTCTGTGCATCTCGGAGCCTCTGGCGACGAGCAAGACTTGCCAAGGTGGGACGCATCAGGACCAAGTCAAAACCCAGGCAAGTTGTTCTGGAACGCTTTCCATTCGCTTGCCGAGAGTGAATTCAAGAGGCAGGAGAGCGGCAGCCACCGTCCTCCAGAAGTCTGAAGGCTTCGCACACAAGCCCGCTTCTTTGCGGCTTCGTTCTTCGCCTCTTCCAAGCAACCGCGATCTCTGCTTCTCGGAGCCGAAGAAGCGGCTAGTTCGCGCACAGCTCAGTAGAGCAGCAGCGGAGCGCTCCGGAGCGCCGCTTCTGCCGAAAGACGCCGGGAATCGGCACTTTCCTCCGGATAGCTCCGGAGCCGCGCTTCTGCTTCTCAGGTCGTCTCTATCTTAGCGAAAAGCTTTCCCAGTCCATTTGGCAAGGGGAGAGCGTACCTGCACTGCACACTAACCGCGGTTTGCAAAGAAAGAGGATTTGCTGCACATTCCAAGGACACGGCTCTTTCCGAGGCAATCTGCAACCTGCTGTCAGATGGAAGTGCTCTCTGCCCTCTCCTGCCCAGCTCTAGCTACTAGCGGGCACTTTCCAGCCTGGCCGAGGCAAACAACCTCGAGAGATGTCATAGAGCTTAAGTGGAGCACAGATGCTCAAAAGCAGCAAAGCTGAAGAGCCTGGCTCAGCTTCACTAGTGTGCAATTGACTGACTGCGAAAAACAAAGCAGCAGAGCACCGGGCTTCTGGGCGCTGTGAAGGCAATTGCCAAAACCAGGCAGCTGCTCCTTCCCAAGCACAGGCAGCTGCCTATGTTCTTGCTTGTCGACAAACTCACCGCTGCCCTTCTTTTCAGCAGCTGCCACCGTCTTCTGTGCATCTCGGAGCCTCTGGCGACGAGCAAGACTTGCCAAGGTGGGACGCATCGGGACCAAGTAAAAACCCAGGCAAGTTGTTCTGGAACGCTTTCCATTCGCTTGCCGAGAGTGAATTCAAGAGGCAGGAGAGCGGCAGCCACCGTCCTCCAGAAGTCTGAAGGCTTCGCACACAAGCCCGCTTCTTTGCGGCTTCGTTCTTCGCCTCTTCCAAGCAACCACGATCTCTGCTTCTCGGAGTTGAAGAGGTATCTAGTTTGCGCACAGCTCAGTAGAGCGGCCGCGGAGCGCTCTGGAGCGCCGCTTCAAGCCGAAAGACGCCGGGAAACGGCACTTTCCTCCGGATAGCTCCGGAGCCGCGCTTCTGCTTCTCTAGTCATCTCTAGCTTAGCGAAAAGCTTTCCCACTCCATTTGGCAAGGGGAGAGCGTACCTGCACTGCACACTAACCGCAGTTTGCAAAGAAAGAGGATTTGCTGCACATTCCAAGGACACGGCTCTTTCCGAGGCAATCTGCAACCTGCTGTCAGATGGAAGTGCTCTCTGCCCTCTCCTGCCCAGCTCTATGTACTAGCGGGCACTTTCCAGCCTGGCCGAGGCAAACAACCTCGAGAGATGTCACAGAGCATAAGTGGAGCACAGATGCTCAAAAGCAGCAAAGCTGAAGAGCCTGGCTCAGCTTCACTAGTGTGCAATTGACTGACTGCGAAAAACAAAGCAGCAGAGCACCGGGCTTCTGGGCGCTGTGAAGGCAATTGCCAAAACCAGGCAGCTGCTCCTTCCCAAGCACAGTCAGCTGCCTATGTTCTTGCTTGTCGACAAACTCACCGCTGCCCTTCTTTTCAGCAGCTGCCACCGTCTCCTGTGCATCTCGGAGCCTCTGGCGACGAGCAAGACTTGCCAAGGTGGGACGCATCAGGACCAAGTAAAAACCCAGGCAAGTTGTCCTGGAACGCTTTCCATTCGCTTGCCGAGAGTGAATTCAAGAGGCAGGAGAGCGGCAGCCACCGTCCTCCAGCAGTCGGAAGGCTTTGCACACAAGCCCGCTTCTTTGCGGCTTCGTTCTTCGCCTCTTCCAAGCAACTGCAAACTCTGCTTCTCGGAGCCGAAGAAGCGGCTAATTCGCGCACAGCTCAGTAGAGCGGCAGCGCAGCGCTCCGGAGCACCGCTTCAAGCCGAAAGACGCTGGGAAGCGGCACTTTCCTCCGGATAGCTCCGCAGCCGCGCTTCTGCTTCTCTAGTCATCTCTAGCTTAGCGAAAAGCTTTCCCAGTCCATTTGGCAAGGGGAGAGCGTACCTGCACTGCACACTAACCGCGGTTTGCAAAGAAAGAGGATTTGCTGCACATTCCAAGGACACGGCTCTTTCCCAGGCAATCTGCAACCTGCTGTCAGATGGAAGTGCTCTCTGCCCTCTCCTGCCCAGCTCTAGGTACTAGTGGGCACTTTCCAGCCTGGCCGAGGCAAACAACCTCGAGAGATGTCACAGAGCATAAGTGGAGCACAGATGCTCAAAAGCAGCAAAGCTGAAGAGCCTGGCTCAGCTTCACTAGTGTGCAATTGACTGACTGCGAAAAACAAAGCAGCAGAGCACCGGGCTTCTGGGCGCTGTGAAGGCAATTGCCAAAACCAGGCAGCTGCTCCTTCCCAAGCACAGGCAGCTGCCTATGTTCTTGCTTGTCGACAAACTCACCGCTGCCCTTCTTTTCAGCAGCTGCCACCGTCTTCTGTGCATCTCGGAGCCTCTGGCGACGAGCAAGACTTGCCAAGGTGGGACGCATCAGGACCAAGTAAAAACCCAGGCAAGTTGTCCTGGAACGCTTTCCATTCACTTGCCGAGAGTGAATTCAACAGGCAGGAGAGCGGCAGCCACCGTCCTCCGGCAGTCGGAAGGCTTCGCATACAAGCCCGCTTCTTTGCGGCTTCGTTCTTCGCCTCTTCCAAGCAACCGCGATCTCTGCTTCTCGGAGCCGAAGAAGCGGCTAGTTTGCGCACAGCTCAGTAGAGCGGCAGCGCAGCGCTCCGGAGCGCCGCTTCAAGCCGAAAGACGCCGGGAAGCGGCACTTCCCTCCGGATAGCTCCCGAGCCGTGTTTCTGCTTCTCAGGTCGTCTCTATCTTAGCGAAAAGATTTCCCAGTCCATTTGGCAAGGGGAGAGCGTGCCTGCACTGCACACTAACCGCGGTTTGCAAAGAAAGAGGATTTGCTGCACATTCCAAGGACACGGCTCTTTCCGAGGCAATCTGCAACCTGCTGTCAGATGGAAGTGCTCTCTGCCCTCTCCTGCCCAGCTCTAGGTACTAGTGGGCACTTTCCAGCCTGGGCGAGGCAAACAACCTCCAGAGATGTCACAGAGCATAAGTGGAGCACAGATGCTCAAAAGCAGCAAAGCTGAAGAGCCTGGCTCAGCTTCACTAGTGTGCAATTGACTGACTGCGAAAAACAAAGCAGCAGAGCACCGGGCTTCTGGGCGCTGTGAAGGCAATTGCCAAAACCAGGCAGCTGCTCCTTCCCAAGCACAGGCAGCTGCCTATGTTCTTGCTTGTCGACAAACTCACCGCTGCCCTTCTTTTCAGCAGCTGCCACCGTCTCCTGTGCATCTCGGAGCCTCTGGCGACGAGCAAGACTTGCCAAAGTGGGACGCATCGGGACCAAGTAAAAACCCAGGCAAGTTGTCCTGGAACGCTTTCCATTCACTTGCCGAGAGTGAATTCAAGAGGCAGGAGAGCGGCAGCCACCGTCCTCCAGCAGTCGGAAGGCTTCGCACACAAGCCCACTTCTTTGCGGCTTCGTTCTTCGCCTCTTCCAAGCAACCGCGATCTCTGCCTCTCGGAGGCGAAGAAGCGGCTAATTCGCGCACAGCTCAGTAGAGCAGCAGTGGAGCGCTCCGGAGCGCCTCTTCTGCCGAAAGACGCCGGGAAGCGGCACTTCCCTCTGGGTAGCTCCGGAGCTGCGCTTCTGCTTCTCTAGTCATCTCTATCTTAGCAAAAAGCTTTCCCACTCCATTTGGCAAGGGGAGAGCGTACCTGCACTGCACACTAACCGCGGTTTGCAAAGAAAGAGGATTTGCTGCACATTCCAAGGACACGGCTCTTTCCGAGGCAATCTGCAACCTGCTGTCAGATGGAAGTGCTCTCTGCCCTCTCCTGCCCTGCTCTAAGTACTAGCAGGCACTTTCCAGCCTGGCCGAGGCAAACAACCTCCAGAGATGTCACAGAGCATAAGTGGAGCACAGATGCTCAAAAGCAGCAAAGCTGAGGAGCCTGGCTCAGCTTCACTAGTGTGCAATTGACTGACTGCGAAAAAACAAAGCAGCAGAGCACCGGGCTTCTGGGCGCTGTGAAGGCAATTGCCAAAACCAGGCAGCTGCTCCTTCCCAAGCACAGTCAGCTGCCTATGTTCTTGCTGGTCGACAAACTCACCGCTGCCCTTCTTTTCAGCAGCTGCCACCGTCTTCTGTGCATCTCGGAGCCTCTGGCGACGAGCAAGACTTGCCAAGGTGGGACGCATCAGGACCAAGTAAAAACCCAGGCAAGTTGTCCTGGAACGCTTTCCATTCGCTTGCCGAGAGTGAATTCAAGAGGCAGGAGAGCGGCAGCCACCGTCCTCCAGCAGTCAGAAGGCTTCGCACACAGGCCCGCTTCTTTGCGGCTTCGTTCTTCGCCTCTTTCAAGCAACCGTGATCTCTGCCTCTCGGAGCCGAAGAAGCGGCTAGTTTGCGCACAGCTCAGTTGAGCAGCAGTGGAGCGCTCCGGAGCGCCTCTTCTGCCGAAAGACGCCGGGAAGCGGCACTTCCCTCTGGGTAGCTCCGGAGCCGCGCTTCTGCTTCTCTAGTCATCTCTATCTTAGCGAAAAGCTTTCCCACTCCATTTGGCAAGGGGAGAGCGTACCTGCACTGCACACTAACCGCGGTTTGCAAAGAAAGAGGATTTGCTGCACATTCCAAGGACACGGCTCTTTCCGACGCAATCTGCAACCTGCTGTCAGCTGGAAAGTGCCCTCTAGTACCTAGC